>NC_053023.1:699065290-699076694 GCF_003073215.2 Triticum urartu
AGGAGAGAGATAGTTCGCCTTGATTAAAGCTTTTCCAGCAATGCCCAACCTTGGTTTTACCATTTGCCACCTAGCCTCTTTTTCCCTTGGGTTTCCGGAGCCCGAGGGTCATCTTATTTTAGCCCCCCCGGGCCAGTGCTCCTCTGAGTGTTGGTCCAACCGAGCGATGTCCGGGGCTACCAGGGGCAACTCTGGGCTGGCCTACCCGACGTCTTTCATCTGAGTGTGCCCTGAGAACGAGATATGTGCAGCTCCTATCGGGATTTGTCGGCATCGGGTGGGTTGCTGGATTTGTTTTAACTTGTCGAAGTGTCTTGTAGAACCGGGATACCGAGTCTGATCAGAATGTCTAGGGAGAAGGTCTATTCCTTCATTGACCGTGAGGAGCTTGTCATGGGCTAAGTTGGGACTCCCTTGCAGGGATTGAACTTTCAAGCCGTGCCCGCGGTTAATGGGAAGATGGGAATTTGTTAATGTCCGGTTGTAGATAACTTGAACCTAACTTTAATTAAAATGAATCAACAGTGTGAGTTACCGTGATGGTCTCTTCTCGGCGGAGTCCGGGAAGTGAACACGGTGTTGGAGTAATGCTTGCGCAGGTTGCTTCTAGTTTCTTTCGCTCGCTTTGCCTCCTCTTCTCGCTCTCTTTTTGCGAACAGGATAGCCACATATATGCTAGTCGCTTGCTGCAGCTCCACTTATATTCTATAAGCTTAAATAGTCTTGATCGCGAGGGTGCGAGATTGCTGAGTCCCTGTGGCTCACAGATTACTTCCAAACCAGATGCAGGGCCTGATGATTTCGTTCCAGATGACGCGCTTGAGCTCAAGTGGGACTTCGACGAGGACTCACGCCGATACTATGTGTCTTTCCCTGATGATCAGTAGTGGTGCTCAGTTGGGGTGATCGGGACCGTGTCGCATGTTGGATTTATCTTTGACTTTGGCGCCGTAGTCGGGCCATGAGTGTTTGTTTGATGTAATGCTATTTATGTACTTTGATTGACGTGGCGAGTGTAAGCCAACTATGTATCTCCCCTTTTATTATCTATATTACATGGGATGTTGTGAAGATTGCCTAACTTGCGACATTGCTTTCAATGCGGTTATGCCTCTAAGTCGTGCCTCGACACGTGGGAACTATAGCCGCATCGAGGGCGTTACACTACACCCCCAACCAACCCTGAAGTTTTTCTCGAGGAGAACGTGTCCGACCCTCCAGCTACTCGAGTGGATGTTGATAACATTGAGGCGACCGCCAACACCCATATTGAAGCCAATGACGTTGTCATGGCTGAAGCTACTGTGGCACCTGAAGTTAATGTGGTGCCATAAGTGATTGCACCTGAAGCCAATGCTGCTCCTGACGCAAATCTGCAGCCATAAGTCAATACCACTGCCACTGCCACTGCTCCTGTACCGCCTCCACGACCACACACCATCGAGCAAGCATATGATCATGGTCAGTTGGTTACTGTCAGATGGCCCATTCTGGTTCCTCCACCTGCTGCTGGTCCGCAATTTGATTATCATGTAGAGCGCAGGCCTCAGGTCCAGAAGCCTAAGCCAAGACTGCCCAGGTTCCCAGGTACCGCAACTTCACCAGGATCCTTTAATGTCAATGGCTTCAAGGCACACAACACATTCTTTGACAGTGCCAAGAACCCCTACACAAGGCCAAGAATCTCATCAGATCGATTCTGGTGTTATCAACAGCGCAGTTACTATTCCTGCATCTTATACAATCAGGGACGCATTTTCCCTCATATGCGTCTAGACTGCGAAGCCATGGCTGGTCTGCCCTGCCTAGAAGAAGCCCTTGACTGCTTCAAAGATGTTGGTCTTCTCCCATTTGTGACTGCAAAAGAACATTGGAATGAAGAACTTCTGCTTCAATTCTATGCTACCCTCCACATTCGTGGCTACAACAGGGATCCGAAGACTTGGATCCTTGAGTGGATGACAGGCGATGTACACCATGAAGCTAAAGCCCAAGACATCATTGAGCTTATTGCCCTGCCCACTCCTGGCGAACATTATGAATCAGGTTGTCAGCTGCACCAAAATGCTTTGGAGAGCATCTTCCAGAAGCCAGAGCCAAACATGAGCCAAATGCTGAGCATGATGAAGCCACTGCCACAAGACGCTGACTATCCTAAGGAGTTCTTTGTTGAAGACCTAGAGTATCTGCCCCGCACTATTTATCATATTATGAGGCGAACTCTCTGGCCGGTCAAAGGACATTCTCTTGCAGCGAAGCTTGAAGGAGCAATGAAGACATTGGTTTTCTATATCTTCAATGGCATCAGCTTCAATGCTCAAGACTTCTTCATCAGACAATTGGCTGCATCTGGCTCCGATATCTTTGGTCTGAAGTTCTATGCTCCATGGGTAATGCGCCTCATCAAGCTTCACTCTGCTATCAACTATCAGCCATCTCCACGCAATCATCTTATATTCTTGCCAGAGGTTGATCTGTCTGTCGAAGCCATTTACCCAGAGCCTGCAAAGGAGCCAATTTAGAGAGAAGATATGTGATCATCAAAGCTTCACCCAGCCCATTGAAGGAGTTCAGGCCATTTCTCGTGTTTATCCCTTGGCTGGCAATACACGTGCCCCTCGCACCCAAACTGAAGCCACTGAAAGCACCATTGCTCAAAGGCCTCGGAAGTGATCTCGTGTTCTAAATGACCGAGAGCTTCTCGTCGCTCTACATCAGAAACAAGACAAGCATCATGACTGGCTTAAGCGTCAGATGCAAAGCCTCTTGGTGGACGTCAATCGCATTTGCAATCTTGCCACCAAGAATGCCTTTGTTACACATGAAACCTGTCGGGGGTCATGGAAGAGTTTGACATTGCTCAGTGCTGAAGCTGATCTTCAAGACGATGGCCTCACGGAGAGATTCAAGTTTGACTCAACTCCTCCAAGGAATGCTCACTTGCGTCGGACTCCCTCACTCGAAGACTCTGACTATTCCTCCTCAGCTGCAACGGTGAATGCCAGAGTCATAGATGACCAAGATGATGCTACTTCATCACCTCCAACTTCGGCGCGCCTCGACACTGCACCAAGTTCTTCTGCACCACCGAACCTCAACGACGACCCTGCTGCTTCGCCTACTCCTCCTGGGAACGAGTAGAAGCTCTATGTCTTCAAACCTTTTTGGTCATTACTGACAAAAGGGGGAGAAGCATATGAGTTGATAGTCTTCAAGCGGGTCCATATGGGTGGTTGCTATACTTTTTGCTACATTTGCCAAGTGCTTACAACTCTCGCTTTTGATACATTTGGTTCTTTGAGTTGTAACACTTAAACTTGATGGCCGTCTGCTACTTGTTTGCTATTCTATGATGCGATGATAAATTCCGCATGTGCGATGATAAATCCCGCATGAAGTCATTTTGCAGACGTCCATTTTTCATTATGCATGTCATTATCTTCGTTATATCCTTTCATGCATGATGAATTGTCTTCATAAGTAGAAGAGGAGCTCCGCAAGTACAACCTGCCATGTGCATTTGCATTCAAAAGCAAAATACTTATATGCACATCTTCAGGGGGAGCTTTTCTGCTACTTACGAAGACAATACCTAAATCCTTTACACTTTCACATACTTTTATCCCCGTTGAAAACTTCAACCAGTTTGTCATCAATCACCAAAAAGGGGGAGATTGTAAGTGCATCTAGTGCCACCCCTAGTTGGTTTTGGAGTATTGATGACAAACCTGGTTGAGGGACTAATGTGTTTGTGAGAATTGCAGGATAACACAGGTAGTAGTCCCTCATTGATTAGGTTTACCTACTGGATATGACCCCTAAAAATGTATGAAGACATTGAAGACAAAGGTGGTATGTGAAGATATTCACATTGAAGACTATGACAAGAGAAGACATCGCGTGAAGACTATGGAGCGCGAAGACTTAGTTGTTTCATTGTTTCCTTTTCTTCTTTGTTGAGTCATAGGAACCACCATACTGTTAAGTGGGGTCCCAGTGAACAAAGTCAGAGTGACTAAAGTGATGCTTAAACGAAATACTATGTCTTCGAGCAAAGACAATGAGAGCAAATCTTATCCAGAGCTGGATGAGTCAGCTTTACTTGTAGCCCAAGTAAAGTTACCGCGTGTGTTTGAAATCTGACCGTTGGAACACGTGTCAGTTCCTTAGTGACCCAGGGTCATTTCGGACAAATCAGGTCGGGTTGCCTAGTGGCTATAAATAGCCCACCCCCTACACCATAAATTGGCGGCTGCTCAGAGTTAGTGCACGGCTTTTGTCGTTTGATAGCAACCCACCTCGAAGCCTTTGAGAGAGAAATCCTTGCGAGGACAAAGCCCTAAATACCTAGAGCCAAAGAGTGTTAGGCATCACTGAAGTCTTCCTGTCTGCGTGATCTGAAGACTTGTTACACTTGAGGACTGTGAATCTTCCATCCGGTTAGGCGTAGTGTTCTGAGCGTCCAAGAGTCATTGTGGATCGCCAGTGAACGAAGTCTGTGAAGGTTTGGAAGTCTACCTTGAAGACTTACCTGAGTGATTGGGCGGGGACTGGGTGTCCTTAGCTCAAGGGGAATAAGGTGAAGACACGGTCTTCTGAGTTAAATCGCAGCCTCCCTAACCAGACGTACAGTTGTCACAGCAACTGGAACTGGTCCAACAAATCATTGTATTCTTCACTAAGCAACCGGTTCTATCCTTCCCATCTCCTTATTTACAGTTGGTCCTTGTGAAGTCATTGCCTGTTTGCATTATCTATTTGTACTGTGTGACTGTTTGTTCTGATTGGTTTCATACTATCTTCCATCCTGATCCTTACTGCCTAGCTGCTATTAGTCTTTGTGCTTTCACTTCATCGAATACTTGACTATGGCTTGCCTAGTGTAGTCTACCTTCCGCTGCATGTTTATAGGTTCATTTCTATCATTTGTCTTCGAAACTTCCATGTTTTGAAGACTTTCATAAAAATCGCCTATTGACCCTCCCCATCTAGTCGATAACTAGCACTTTCACCCCATCCTTGAGGGCCATGGGAAACCAGTTCGCGTTAACCTTCTCGTCGCCGTTGGCCGCCTCGATGCTCAGCTCGTAGAGTTGCAAGAACTCAGCAGGGTCGGGAGTGCCGTTGTAGCATGGAGGCAGGTCGAGCTTGAACTTCCCTGGCCAGACGACGCTGCTTAGCTCTGGAGTGAAGGCGCGGCAGCCTGCTGTGGTCACGAGCGCTCGTCGTGGGTGTGGAGCTTGATCTTGGTGCTCGCGCGCCACCACGGCTGGTGACGCGCGGTCCTGACGTCCTGCGGTGGTCACGAGCGCTGGTCGTGGGTGTGGAGCTCGATCTTGGTGCTCGCGCGCCACCACGGCTGGTGACGCGCGGTCCTGACGTGGCGGTGCTGGGAGCGCGCGCCTCTGCCTACGGCCGCTGGACCAGCTGGCAGCTTTCTTCTTCCCACATAGGCGCCCCGCGCGGGGGGGCACGCCCCGGGGCCTCGTGCCTTGGCTCGATGATGGCATCTTGATGGGGAGGTGGAGGAGGCGCTCCATGGGCTACGTCACCCGCAGCAGGCGGCTGGCGAGGCAGCGGGAGAGACGGTGCAGGAGAGGCCCCGGCGGCGCTGGTGAGCTCGGCGATGCGGTCCAGCCAATCTTCGTAGAGGTCGTCGACGGGGCGATAGCGCAGGAGCTCGCGCGCCATGAGTCACACGGCCTGCATGTTCGCTGGGCCTGGCGACCGTGAGACGACGAACCAACCGGGGTCAGCGACGGGGTGGTGGTGCGCCCATCACGCCGCACTGAGGGGTGCAGCGACGAAGCTTGCTGCTCATGCCCCGTCGGGCCAATGGCGGTGTTGGCAGCGGGCGACAGGGAGGCCCACCAGCAGGCTCCGTCTGGGCGACACGAGTGGCGAGGGCGGCCCGACGCTCAGCACGGGCTCGATGGACGTCAGCCATGGAAGCGATGGAGCGGTGGCGAATCGTTCGGCGAAAGAGAGGCTCCGACGCACCCCTACCTGCCGTGCCAAATGTCGGATTCGGGGTTCCGCAGACCCTCGAGAGGTTCGAACTCTGGGGTGCATGCAAAGAACTCATCCTCCCCAGTCTGCCTGCCCACCGTTCCCACGGCCTAGCTCGATGAACCCTATGGATAAGATACACAGCAGTTTACCCAGGTTCGGGCCACCTTGCGGTGTAAACCCCTACTCCTGCTTTGTAGTGGATGTTGGAGAACGTAGTAATTTCAAAAAAATTCCTACGCACACGCAAGATCATGGTGATGCATAGCAACGAGAGGGGAGAGCGTTGTCTACGTACCCTCGTAGACCGGAAGCGGAAGCGTTAGCACAACGCGGTTGATGTAGTCGTACGTCTTCACGGCCCGACCGATCAAGCACCGAAACTACGGCACCTCCGAGTTCTAGCACACGTTCAGCTCGATGACGATCCCCGGACTCCGATCCAACAAAGTGTCGGGGAAGAGTTCCGTCAGCATGACGGCGTGGTGACGATCTTGATGTTCTACCATCGCAGGGCTTCGCCTAAGCACCGCTATAATATTATCGAGGATTATGGTGGAGGGGGGCACCGCACACGGCTAAGAGAACGATCACGAAGATCAACTTATGTGTCTAAAGGTGCCCCCTTGCCCCTGTATATAAAGGAGCAAGGGGGAGAGGCCGGCTGGCCCTTGGGGCGCGCCAAGGAGGGGGGAGTCCTCCTCGTAGTAGGAGTAGGACTCCCCTTTCCTAGTCCAACTAGGAAGAGAGAAGGGGGAAGGAAAGAGAGGGAGAGGGAGAGGGAAAGAGGGGCCGCGCCCCCCTCCCCTAGTCCAATTCGGACTCCCCATGGGAGGGGGCGCGCCACCTCCTGGGCTGCTGCCCTCTCTCTCCCCTCAGGCCCACTAAGGCCCAATACTTCCCCGGCGGGTTCCGGTAACCCTTCCGGCACTCCGGTTTTCTCCGAAATCACCCGAAACACTTCCGGTGTCCGAATATAGCCGTCCAATATATCGATCTTTATGTCTCGACCATTTCGAGACTCCTCGTCATGTCCGTGATCATATCCGGGACTCCGAACAACCTTCGGTACATCAAAATATATAAACTCATAATGAAACTATCATCGTAATGTTAAGCGTGCGGACCCTACGGGTTCGAGAATAATGTAGACATGACCGAGACACGTCTCCGGTCAATAACCAATAGCGGAACCTGGATGCTCATATTGGCTCCTACATATTCTACGAAAATCTTTTATCGGTCAGACCGCATAACAACATACGTTGTTCCCTTTGTCATCGGTATGTTACTTGCCCGAGATTTGATCGTCGGTATCTCAATACCTAGTTCAATCTCGTTATCGGCAAGTCTCTTTACTCGTTCCGTAATACATCATCCCGCAGCTAACTTATTAGTTGCAATGCTTGCAAGGCTTATGTGATATGCATTACCGAGAGGGCCCAGAGATACCTCTCCGACAATCAGAGTGACAAATCCTAATCTCGAAATACGCCAACCCAACAAGTACCTTCGGAGACACCTGTAGAGCACCTTTATAATCACCCATTTATGTTGTGACATTTGGTAGCACACAAAGTGTTCCTCCGGTAAACGGGAGTTGCATAATCTCATAGTCATAGGAACATGTATAAGCCATGAAGAAAGCAATAGCAACAAACTAAACGATCAAGTGCTAAGCTAACGAAATGGGTCAAGTCAATCACATCATTCTCCTAATGATGTGATCCCGTTAATCAAATGACAACTCATGTCTATGGCTAGGAAACTTAACCATCTTCGATCAACGAGCTAGTCAAGTAGAGGCATACTAGTGACACTATGTTTGTCTATGTATTCACACATGTATTATGTTTCCGGTTAATACAATTCTAGCATGAATAATAAACATTTATCATGATATAAGGAAATAAATAATAACTTTATTATTGCCTCTAGGGCATATTTCCTTCAGTCTCCCACTTGCACTAGAGTCAAAAATCTAGATTACACAGTAATGATTCTAACACCCATGGAGCCTTGGTGCTGATCATGTTTTGCTCATGGAAGAGGCTTAGTCAGCGGGTCTGCAACATTCAGATCCGTATGTATCTTGCAAATTTCTATGTCTCCCACTTGGACTAAATCCCGAATGGAATTGAAGCGTCTCTGGATGTGCTTGGTTCTCTTGTGAAATCTGGATTCACATGTAGATCCCGCCACGACGCTTTGTTTTGAACTGCACCAACTGACAGCTCCTCCGTTTAGTAAAATACGTATCCGGTTTGTGATTTAGAATCGTCGGGATCAGTGTCAAAGCTTGCATCAACGTAACAATTTACGATGAGCTCCTTGTCACCTCCATATATGAGAAACATATCCTTAGTCCTTTTCAGGTATTTCAGGATGTTCTTGACCGCTGTCCAGTGATCCACTCCTGGATTACTTTGATACCTCCCTGCTAGACTTATAGCAAGGCACACATCAGGTCTGGTACACAGCATTGCATACATGATAGAGCCTATGGCTGAAGCATAGGGAACATCTTTCATTTTCTCTCTATCTTCTGCGGTGGTCGGACATTGAGTCTTACTCAACTTCACACCTTGTAACACGGGCAAGAACCCTTTCTTTGCTTGATCCATTTTGAACTTCTTCAAAACCTTGTCAAGGTATGTGCTTTGTGAAAGTCCAATTAAGCGTCTTGATCTATCTCTATAGATCTTAATGCCCAATATGTAAGAAGCTTCACCGAGGTCTTTCATTGAAAAACTCTTATTCAAGTATCCCTTTATGCTATCCAGAAATTCTATATTATTTCCAATCAATAATATGTCATCCACATATAATATCAGAAATGCTACAGAGCTCCCACTCACTTTCTTGTAAATACAGGCTTCTCCAAAAGTCTGTATAAAACCAAATGCTTTGATCACACTATCAAAGCGTTTATTCCAACTCCGAGAGGCTTGCACCAGTCCATAAATGGATCACTGGAGCTTGCACACTTTGTTAGCTCCCTTTGGATCGACAAAACCTTCTGGTTGCATCATATACAACTCTTCTTCCATAAATCCATTCAGGAATGCAGTTTTGACATCCATTTGCCAAATTTCATAATCATAAAATGCGGCAATTGCTAACATGATTCGGACAGACTTAAGCATCGCTACGGGTGAGAAGGTCTTATCGTAGTCAATCCCTTGAACTTGTCGAAAACCTTTTGCAACAAGTCGAGCTTTATAGACAGTAACATTACCGTCAGCGTCAGTCTTCTTCTCGAAGATCCATTTATTCTCAATTGCTTGCCGATCAACGGGCAAGTCAACCAAAGTCCACACTTTGTTCTCATACATGGATCCCATCTCAGATTTCATGACTTCTAGCCATTTTGTGGAATCTGGGCTCACTATCGCTTCTTCATAGTTCGTAGGTTCATCATGATCTAGTAGCATGACTTCCAGAACAGGATTACCGTACCACTCTGGTGCGGATCTTACTCTGGTTGATCTACGAGGTTCCGTAGTAACTTGATCTGAAGTTTCATGATCATTATCATTAGCTTCCTCACTAATTGGTGTAAGTGTCACAGAAACCGGTTTCTGTGATGTACTACTTTCCAATAAGGGAGCAGGTATAGTTACCTCATCAAGTTCTACTTTTCTCCCACTCACTTCTTTCGAGAGAAACTCCTTCTCTAGAAAAACTCCTAATTTAGCAACAAAAGTCTTGCCTTCGGATCTGTGATAGAAGGTGTACCCAACAGTCTCCTTTGGGTATCCTATGAAGACACATTTCTCCGATTTGGGTTCGAGCTTATCAGGTTGAAGCTTTTTCACATAAGCATCGCAGCCCCAAACTTTTAGAAACGACAACTTTGGTTTCTTGCCAAACCACAGTTCATAAGGCGTCGTCTCAACGGATTTCGATGGTGTCCTATTTAACGTGAATGCAGCCGTCTCTAAAGCATAACCCCAAAACGATAACGGTAAATCAGTAAGAGACATCATAGATCGCACCATATCTAATAAAGTACGATTACGACGTTCGGACACACCATTACGTTGTGGTGTTCCGGGTGGCATGAGTTGCGAAACTATTCCGCATTGTTTCAAATGTAGACCAAACTCGTAACTCAAATATTCTCCTCCACGATCAGATCATAGAAACTTTATTTTCTTGTTACAATGATTTTCAACTTCACTCTGAAATTCTTTAAACTTTTCAAATGTTTCAGACTTATGTTTCATTAAGTAGATATACCCATATCTGCTTAAATCATCTGTGAAGGTGAGAAAATAACGATATCCGCCACGAGTCTCAACATTCATTGGACCACATACATCTGTATGTATGATTTCCAACAAATCTGTTGCTCTCTCCATAGTACCGGAGAACGGCGTTTTAGTCATCTTAGCCATGAGGCACGGTTCGCAAGTACCAAGAGATTCATAATCAAGTGGTTCCAAAAGTCCATCAGTATGGAGTTTCTTCATGCGCTTTACACCAATATGACCTAAACGGCAGTGCCACAAATAAGTTGCACTATCATTATCAATTCTGCATCTTTTGATTTCAACATTATGAATATGTGTATCACTACTATCGAGATTCATCAAAAATAGACCACTCTTCAAGGGTGCATGACCATAAAAGATATTACTCATATAAATAGAACAACCATTATTCTCTGATTTAAATGAATAACCATCTCGCATCAAACAAGATCCAGATATAATGTTCATGCTCAACGCTGGCACCAAATAACAATTATTTAGGTCTAATACTAATCCCGAAGGTAGATGTAGAGGTAGCGTGCCGACCGCGATCACATCAACTTTGGGACCATTTCCCACGCGCATCGTCACCTCGTCCTTAGCCAATCTTCGCTTGATCCGTAGCCCCTGTTTCGAGTTGCAAATGTTAGCAACAGAACCAGTATCAAATACCCAGGTGCTACTGCGAGCATTAGTAAGGTACACATCAATAACATGTATATCACATATACCTTTGTTCACTTTACCATCCTTCTTATCCGTCAAATACTTGGGGCAGTTCCGCTTCCAGTGACCAGTCTGCTTGCAGTAGAAGCACTCAGTTTCAGGCTTAGGTCCAGACTTGGGTTTCTTCTCCTGAGCAGCAACTTGTTTGCTATTCTTCTTGAAGTTCCCTTTCTTCTTCCCTTTGCCCTTTTTCTTGAAACTAGTGGTCTTATTGACCATCAACACTTGATGCTCCTTCTTGATTTCTACCTCCGCGGCTTTTAGCATTACGAAGAGCTCAGGAATAGTCTTATTCATCCCTTGCATATTATAGTTCATCACGAAGCTTTTGTAGCTTGGTGGCAGTGATTGAAGAACTCTGTCAATGACACTATCAACAGGAAGATTAACCCCCAGTTGAGTCAAGTGATTAT
>NC_053023.1:699077694-699091099 GCF_003073215.2 Triticum urartu
AGGAGGATCTCTAGTTTATAAAGACACCGGAGGGGCCTAGGGTTTGTAAAGAGTCAGTTTACAGAGAAAGGAAACTTCACATCCGGACGCCAAGCTTTCCATCCATGCAAAGGAGAGTCCCATCCGGACACGGGGGAAGGACTTCTATCTTGTATCTTCACGACCCATCAGTCCGGCCCATGGCAGATAGGCCGGATCCCCGAGGACCCCATAATCCAGGACTCCCTCAGTGGGTCCTTCCCACATGACTCAGAAACCGTCGGGGATATGCCCTCCTGGCACACACGCTTGGCAAAATGAGGTCGTGTGCGACCGGCGAGCGCTCAATATACGGTAATACGTACAGTAGAGCTAAAAATACAATTATACATGCGAAATTGTTTCGGTCGCAAGTACATCCCACACAGTTAGTCCCCGCTAAACGTTTCCATTCATATGTACATCCCACACAGTCGCTCCAAGGAAAACATTTCCGTTCACAGGTACATCACACACAATTTTCCCGTTAAATCGTTTGTGATAGCGTTGCCATTGACACGATATTAACAATTTTAATGTTTGCGTTATTGAATGCATCACACACAGTGCGTAGAAGAAACTGTGTGGCAAAGGCTGTCCATCACACACAGTTTTTATGTGGTAAACGTTTGCGCAAGGTGGCCTAACGCAAACAGTTTTCAAGAGAAGGTCGTGTGTGATTGTTCATTGATCCAACACGGTTTATTCCTAGAAACTGTGTGCGTTGCCTGAGGTCATCGCCCATGGTATTTTCTCAATAACCGTTTGCAATAGCAAAACCCCAATTAAGCAGGCTAATTGCCCCTATTATTAATAATCCATTTATTAATCTAATTGACATTCATATTAAGCACATAATATATTTCATTTCCATATTAAGGAAGCAGGATTTCATAGTTGAAATACATCAGAGTACAACATGATATAGCTTTAGCACTCAGCTACCCCATTACACAACTGCACTAGCACCAAGTTTCACATGCAACATGTAGAAAGTTTCGAAATTAGCATCATAGATGGTATATAGACAGATGCATCTCATCTGGAAAACTGCTGAAGCGGAAGGCGAATATTGATCCTTCATTCATGTTGAAGGTCTTTGCAACTTTAGGCAAGTGCGTGTGGATGATGGACCGTCCGTCCTTCATCCTCTTCAGAAACACTTCAATATTGAACCATGGGCGTTGTATGAAAACCTTCCTCGCCTCCTGACCATAGAGGTGGTTTGAGAGGTAATCATCAATGAACTGATTTGGAAAGGCCTGAAAACAAGGATGTGCATAAATATCTTCTCTATAATGGAAATGGGGCAAAGGAATAAAAAAGGGCAAGGTATAATAGTTGGTACCATCTTTTAGTGAACTGATGTCTTCTTCATTGTGCAGATAAAGATCTTGTTGTTTTTTGTCGCTAATTTCTTTATCCTAACAATCTTTCTGAGTTTCTTGACTTGATTGATATTCATGGACAACTCATTTCCCCATATGTAAAAAGGGTCGAACAGTGGGTCAAAACCTCTGACAGTAGGACCTACATGTGCAAGACCAAATTGTTAAAAACCTAAATATTAGAATGGTTCCTGCAACTGCACAATAATGTGCTATTAGACAACGGACCATGCATGTGCAGTTAACTAAACACCACAACAAATGAACTAAATCTTAACTGAGCACCACATTGCACAATATAACATACTCCTAACAGAAGATCAGACAATTAACCAAACCAAGCATGCTTAACAACTTGGAAATATAGCAATTGTATTTGTTTCTCATGTATTTAGTACAACCAAATTCGATTTATTTCTCACATGGTATACAATAACAGAATGCACCCACAACAATTGAACATCGCATTGCATAATTGACCCAAACAGTTGTTGGGGAACGTAGTAATTCAAAAAAAATCCTACGATCATGCAAGATCTAACTAGGAGATGCATAGCAACGAGAGGGGAGAGTGTGTCCACGTACCCTCGTTGACAGAAAGCGGAAGCGTTTAGTAACGCGGTTGATGTAGTCGAACGTCTTCATGATCCAACCGATCCAAGTACTGAACGTCTGGCACCTACGTGTTCAGCACACGTTCAACACGATGACATCCCTCGAGCTCTTGATCTAGTTGAGGACGAGGGAGAGTTCCATCAGCACGACAATGTGGCGCGGTGATGACGAAGTTACCGATACAGGGCTTCACCTAAGCACTACAAGGATATGATCGAGGTGTTAAACTGTGGAGGGGGCACCACATGGCTAATAGATTGTCTGTTGTGCCTTTGGGGTGCCCCCCGCCTCCGTATATAAAGGGGGGAGGAGGAGGTGGCCGGCCAAGGGGGGCGCGCCATGGGGGGGAGTCCTACTTGGACTCCTAGTCCAAGTAGGATTCACCCCCTCCTCCTTCCACCGGAGAGGAAAAGGGGAAGGGAGAGAGAGGGAGAAGGAAAGAGGGGGCCTCCCCTCCCCTAGTCAAATTTGGTTTGGGAAATAGGGGGGCGCGCGCCTCCCCATCTAGCCTTCCTTCTCTCCTCCAATATGGCCCAATAGGCCCAATACTTCCCCCAGGGGGTTCCGGTAACCCCTCGGTACTCTGGGAAAATATCCAAATCACTCGGAACCAATCCGATGTCCGAATATAACCTTCCAACATATGAATCTTTGCCTCTTGACCATTTTGAGACTCCTCATCATGTGCGTAATCTCATACGGGACTCCGAACAAACTTCGGTCATCAAATCACATGACTCATAATACAATCGTCATCGAACATTAAGTGTGCGGACCCTACGGGTTTTTGAGAACTATGTAGACATGACCGAGACACATCTCCGGTCAATAACCAATAGTGGAACATGATGCTCATATTGGCTCCTACATATTCTACGAAGATCTTTATTGATCAAACCGCATAACAACATACGTCATTCCCTTTGTCATCGGTATGTTACTTGCCCGAGATTCGATCGTCAGTATCATGATACCTAGTTCAATCTCGTTACCGGCAAGTCTCTTTACTTGTTTCGTAATGCATCATCCCGCTAACTAACTCATTAGTCACTTTTCTTGCAAGGCTTATATTGATGTGCATTACTGAAAGGGCCCAGAGATACCTCTCGATACTCAGAGTGACAAATCCTAATCTTGATCTATGCCAACTCAACAAACACCATCGGAGACACCTGTAGAGCATCTTTATAATCACCCAGTTACATTGTGACGTTTCATAGCACACAAAGTGTTCCTCCGGTATTCGGGAGTTGCATAATCTCATAGCCAGAGGAATATGTATAAGTCATGAAGAAAGTGATAACAATAAAACTAAACGATCATAATGCTAAGCTAACGAATGGGTCTTGTCCATCACATTATTCTCTAATGGTGTGATCCCGTTCATAAAATGACAACACATGTCTATGGTCAGGAAACTTAACCATCTTTGATTAACGATCTAGTCAAGTAGAGGCATACTAGGGACACTCTGTTTGTCTATGTATTCACACATGTACTAAGTTTCCGGTTAATACAATTCTTGCATGAATAATAAACATTTATCATGATATAAGGAAATATAAACAAAAACTTTATTATTGCCTCTAGGGCAAATTTCCTTCAGTCTCCCACTTGCACTAGAGTCAATAATCTAGATTACATAGTAATGATTCTAACACCCATGGAGTCTTGGTGCTGATCATGTTTTGCTCGTGAGAGAGGCTTAGTCAACGGGTCTGCAACATTTAGATCCGTATGTATCTTCCGAATTTCTATGTCTCCCTCCTTGACTTGATCGCGAATGGAATTGAAGCATCTCTTGATGTGTTTGGTTCTCTTGTGAAATCTGGATTCCTTCGCCAAGGCAATTGC
This sequence comes from Triticum urartu, assembly GCF_003073215.2. Lineage (NCBI taxonomy): Eukaryota > Viridiplantae > Streptophyta > Magnoliopsida > Poales > Poaceae > Triticum > Triticum urartu. The sequence continues at coordinate 699,081,570 of NC_053023.1, forward strand.
TCCAGTATTGTCACAAAAGATTTTCATTGGACCCGATGCACTAGGTATGACACCTAGATCGGATATGAACTCCTTCATCCAGACTCCTTCATTTGATGCTTTCGAAGCAGCTATGTACTCCGCTTCACACGTAGATCCCGCCACGACGCTCTGCTTGGAACTGCACCAACTGACAGCTCCACCATTTATAAAAATACGTATCGGGTTTGTGACTTAGAGTCATCCGGATCAGTGTCAAAGCTTGCATCGACGTAACCATTTACGACAAGCTCTTTGTCACCTCCATAAAAGAGAAACATATCCTTAGTCCTTTTTAGGTATTTCAGGGTGTTCTTGACCACTGTCCAGTGTTCTACTCCTAGATTACTTTGGTACCTCCCTGCTAAACTTATAGCAAGGCACACTGTAGCGACCCGACCTCAGATGGTCAAGTCTCTGTGCTTCAGTGTCATCCCTGGATCGGTAATGCTGACACACACAGTACTCGAAGGATTTATAACAGAGTAGCAATCACACACTTATTACATCGAATGTCTCCGAAGAGAACTTATTACACGAATATGGCTTAAGGCCATCTAATGCGATAACAGGAAGGCTCGGAAGATGAGGTGATCCATCAACTCCAATGGCATAGCTGAGCTGCACGGCAACGACCTAAAACCTTACTCCTGTCTGAAAAGTCTGCAACATAATACGTTGCAGCCCGAAAACGGGTCAGCACATGGAATATGCTGGCAATATAACACAGTAGAGCAGAGAACAGAATAATGCTATCACTACATGCATATTTGGCTGGCTAAAGCTCTATGGTTATAGTTTTGCGAAAAGCCAATTTTTTCCTACAACAAAGGAATATATTTTAATTTAACTATCATGGTGGTTGAAACACGTCATTGAGAAGGTAACCCCAACTCAATCCCAAGTAAAGTGATTAACAACCCAACAAGTATTCATTAAACATGGTGAGATACATGTGATAACCAAAGTACTAGATACTCAAGAATTGTCCATAAGGGGACACGGCTAACCATGATTAGATTTGTACACTCTGAGAGGTTTGCGCACTTTTCCCCACAAGACTCGACCGCCTCCGTTGGATTTCTCGCACTACATGGTGTTTGAGAAACGGATGACCGAGACACAGTCTTTCGGGAATGTTAACTCTCTACTCCGGGTAGACCATACCGAACCTACAAAAACTCACTACCTGCTGATCTACCTCTTCAAGAGCTTCACGTAACTTATTCAACTATGCTAGAGCCCATAATAGCTTGTGGCTGCACACGGAAGTTTCTAGCATGAATCATCTCAGTTCCCTTTGAGCCTGGGTGGCGGTCCATAGGAAGATCACACGGGTACCCCGGGATTTCAAAAAAACCAGACAACACTGGTTCCCCAAGTGCCTCAATCCACCCAGTTGTTTGATTAAGTTGCCACCTTAAGTTGAACCATTAGTTAACAATCTCACATCTGACATGAATTACTCAAACCCACCACGTCTACGAGCATAGCATAGCAATATAGCAATACGTAGAAGTAACTCCCAAGGGTTTGAATATAACAGGGCAATAGGTTCTACCTCAGCAACTACTTCCCAACCCACAAGTTAATGATATCCTAATCATGCAATGTTTGAGGATTGGAACTAATGCATAAATACTGGGTAATAATGGGATATGATCAAAGTGTTACTTGCCTTGCTAACGATCCGCGAATCCTAGAGACTCGTAGTAACACGCTTCGCACTCCGGGAATTCTATCGCAAGAAACAATAACATACATAAGTAACAAGCAACGATGCACAAAACAAAACTCAAATAAGAGAGGTTGACCAGAAAGTTCAACTTAAGAACTCCGGTACGCAAAAAGAATCAAATCAAACAGAGCAACGAAAGTCAAACGGCGAAAGAAAGAAGCTTCGCTTTACTAATCTGAAACTAGGCCAAATTTTACAGTAACAAAACTTGTTTGAGTTGATTAAACGGCAAGAGGTTTCGAGACGAAACTCCACGCGCTTGAATCGCCTGATTCTGATAAACGAGCGGTGAAGAAAAATAGAAATTAAGATCGGATCCGAAATCGATCAGAAAAATCGCGGAATAAAAACGAGAAAAAGAAAAACGACGAACAGATTAACGAACGAACGTTCATTATCTGGATCTAAATGAAGAAGCGTTCGCTAAAACAAACGAACGAGCGAACACTCACTAAATAAATAAACCGGAGAAAAACCGATCTATTTAAAAAAATGAAAACTAGGGTTTCTAAAAAAACCCGAACGGTTTTTCTTTAGAAAACCGGGGCGGTGCGGCGGCTACCTTGGCTCGACTCCGGCGGGGCTCCGGTGCGGCGACGGGGCGGCGTGGGGTGGCGGGGCTGCGGCGGCGGCGGCTCCTGGCGGTGGCGCGGGCGGCTGCGACTGGCTCCAGGGGGCGGCGGTATTTAAAGGGGAGGGGGCGGCTGCTTGGGGGAGGGGGCAAGGCAGCGGCGGCGGCGGGGAGTCCGAGTCGGCGGCGGCGGCACGCGCGTGGAGGCGGTGGCGGCTCGGGCGGCCTGGCTCTGCTGGGCCTTAGGCCCAGTCGGCGCGAGATTTTTTTTATATATATATAATACCGCGACAGAAGAAAAATCCTAGAAAAATAAATAAAAATCTAAAAATGCCAAAACAAATTTTCACCGTCTAAATAAAATATTTAGGACGAGTTGAACATTTTCTTGGCCTAAAATGAAATTTTGAAAACGTGCAAATTTTCTATTGCAAATAAAATCCGAATAAAACCAATAAAATCCAATAAATGATTTTAATATTTTTCCTCCAATATTTCAATTATTTCGGAGAAGTCATATTATCTCCACTCATTTGATTTAATATGAAATATTTTTTGGAGAGAAAAATTATTAAAATCAAAATCCTCGTTTCATTATTTGATAAAATCAAATATGAAAACCGGAAAATCCCCAACTCTCTGCGTGGGTCCTTGAGTTGCTTAGGATTTCGAGGATTGCGGAACGGAAATGCAATAAAATCATGATATGCATGGATGATCTATGTATAACATTCCAAATTGAAAATTTGCGATGTTACAAACCTACCCCCCTTAAGTTGAATCTCGCCCTCGAGATTCGGGTTGGATAGAAAATAGGTATGGGTGGTCCTTGCGGAGATCATCCTCTCGTTCCCAGGTGGCTTCATCCTCGGTATGGTGGCTCCACTGAACTTTGCAAAACTTGATAACCTTACTGCGGGTGACTCTGCTGGCAAACTCAAGAATCTTAACTGGCTGCTCCTCGTAAGTCAAATCACTGTCCAACTGAATCGCCTCCAAGGGTACTGTATCTCTTAATGGTATATCAGCCATCTCAGCATGACACTTCTTCAGCTGTGAAACATGGAACACATCGTGGACTCTTGACAATCCCTCAGGTAACTCCAACTTGTAGGCAACTTCTCCCATCCGTTCCAAAATGCGATACGGTCCTACAAATCTCAGGGCTAACTTTCCCTTAACTCCAAAATGTTTCACTCCTCGCAAGGGCGATACTCACAGATATGCTCTGTCTCCAATTTCGTAGGTTACCTCCTTGCGTTTTGAGTCTGCATAACTCTTCTGCCTGGACTGAGCAATCTTCAGTCGGTCTCGGATCAATTTTACCTTCTCCTCAGATTCTTTAATCAAGTCTGGTCCAAACAACTGTCGGTCTCCTACCTCATCCCACATCAACGGTGTTCTGCACCTGCGTCCATACAGGGCTTCAAACGGTGCCATCTTCAAACTGGCTTGGTAGCTATTGTTGTATGAGAACTCTGCATACGGCAAATTGTCATCCCAACTAGATCCATAATCTAGCGCACAGGCTCTCAACATGTCCTCCAAGATTTGATCGACTCTCTCAGTCTGTCCATCTGTCTGCGGGTGAAACGCTGTACTGAACTCCAATCTCGTTCCCGAAGTCTGGTGTAACTGATGCCAAAACTTTGAAATAAACTGTGTTCCTCGATCCGATACGATGGTCCTCGGAACTCCATGCAGACATACGATCCTGGACATATAGATCTTGGCCAACTTTGCACTTGTATAGGTGGTTTTCACTGGGATGAAGTGAGCTACTTTGGTCAAGCGATCAACTACTACCCATATGGAATCATATCCTGCTTTAGTCCTGGGTAATCCAGTGATAAAGTCCATGCCAAGTTTATCCCACTTCCATTCGGGTATCGGCATAGGCTGTAACAGTCCTGCTGGCTTCTGATGTTCTGCTTAACTCTCTGACATACATCACATACGGCTACATACTCGGGCAATATCCTTCTCATACCAGTCACCAGAAACGTTTCCTTCAAATCAAAATACATCTTGGTGTTTCCGGGGTGTATCGAGATGGTGAGTCCATGGGCCTCCTTGAAGTATAACTTTCCCTCTCCTGGTTGTTGGCACATAAACTCGGTCCTCAAACCATAGGGTATCGTGCTCATCTTCACGAAAACCTTTGGCCTTTCCTTTGCCCATCTTCTCCTTTATCTCGGCAATACTCTTATCATCTTTTTGAGCTTTCTCGAATCTTGTCCAGCAATGTCGACTGAACCTCCATTGTGGCAATGAACCTTCTAAGGTACAATCTCTAACAAAGTTCCATGAATGTTCCTTTGCTAATTCCTTCGCAGTCCTTTACTTTCAAGATATTAGCATACTCTTTCCGACTCAAATGCGTCTGCTACGACATTGGCTTTCCTGGATGATAGTGTAGCTTCATGTCAATAATCCTTTATAAGCTCCAACCATCTCCTCTGCCTAAGGTTCAGCTCCTTCTGGGTGAAGATGTACTTCAAACTCTTGTGATCCGTGTACAACATCACAACGGTTTCAATAAGGTAAATGTCTCCAAGTCTTCAACGCATGCACTCGGCTGCTAGCTCCAAATATGCGTAGCATAATTCAACTCATGAGGTTTAGTTGTCGTGAGGCAATACGAAACAACTCTTCTTCGTCCTGCATAAGCCACACATCCAAGTCCTAAAGCAAGAGGCGTCGCAATACACTTGGAACTCCTTATGTATATCTGGCAGTACTAGCACTGGGGCTGTAGTCAAACGTTTCTTCAACTCCTGGAAACTTGCTTCAAAATCTTCTGTCCATTTAAACTTGGTATCCTTCTTTAATAGTTCAGTCATTGGTTTTGCAATCTTGGAAAAATTCTCAATGAATCTCCGGTAGTATCCTGCGAGTCCAAGAAAACTACGGATCTCGCTAACTGAGGTGGGTGCCAACCATTCAGTGACTGACTGAACCTTGCTGGGGTCTACTGCTATACCTTCTCCTGATATAACATGTCCAAGGAATCCGACTTCCTTCAGCCAAAACTCGCATTTGCTAAACTTAGCATACAACTGGTGTTCCCTGAGCTTCTCGAGAACTAAACGCAAATCTCTTGTGCTCCTTGTTCTTCGAGTATACCATGATATCATCAATAAACACCACAACAAACTTGTCCAAATACTCCATGAACACCTTGTTCATCATGCTCATGAAATAGGCAGGGGCGTTAGTCAGTCCAAACGACATGACCGTGTACTCGTATAATCCATATCGCGTTGTGAACGCCGTCTTTGGTATGTCCTTCTCTCGTATCTTCAACTGATGATACCCTGATCGTAAATCGATCTTTGAGAACACTTTAGCTCCTTGCAACTGATCAAACAGATCGTTGATCATCGGCAGTGGGTACTTGTTCTTTATCGTCACTTCATTCAAGGCTCGATAATCAACAACCATCCTTAGGGATTTATCCTTCTTCTCAACCAAAAGTACTGGGGCTCCCCAAGGTGATGAACTTCTTCGGATGTATCCTTTCTCCAATAACTCCTTGATCTGTTTCTTAATTTCTTCCAGATCATTTGCGGGCATCCGATAGGGTCTCTTGGATATTGGTCCTGTACCTGGCAACAGCTCTATCAAAAACTCAATGTCTCTGTCCTGGTGGCATGCCTGGTAACTCCTCTGGGAAAACATCCGGGTAATCCTTTACTACCGGCACTTCCTCCTGAACAACTCCCGTAAGGGCATTCACTTGGCTCCTTTTAGGCACATGCCTAGACACATACTTAATCCTTTTTCCCTCCGGGGTGGTGAGATAAATTGACTTACTCGCACAGTCAATGCTTCCTCCATACTTTGACATCCAGTCCATACCCAATATCACATCCAATCCTTGCGACTCCAAGATAATTAGGTCGGACGGAAACACATGTGTGCCAATGGTTAAGGGTATCTGGTCACACCATCGGCTAGCCATATATTCTGCTCCGGGTGAACTCACTAAAAGAGGGGTCCTAAGGGTTTGGGTTGGTAGTTTAAACTTATCCACGAATCCCCTTGATATGTATGAATGCGATGCACCAGTATCGAAAAGAACAAGAGCGGTAAATGACTTAACCAAAAACTTACCTATTACCGCGTCCGGCTGCTCTTCAACCTCCTCGTTAACGTGGTTCACTTGTCCTTTGTTGAATGGATTGGGCTTCTTCCCAGCGCTTCCATTTCCGTTTCCATTCCTTCCTTCGGGGCAATCATTGGCATAGTGCCCTGTCTTCCCGCACTTAAAACAGGTAACCTGACTTAAGTCTCTTTTGGCGGGAGTGGACGGGTTGGAGCGGTTCTGATTGTTGTTAGCTCCGTTCCCATTCCCATTCTTAGCACCACTGTGGTTATGTGATCCTCCTCCAGTGTGGTTGTGACCTCCATGGTTGTGAACAAGTCCTCCCGAGTTCGGGGTTAGGCGAGGCTTCTGCTGAGCTCCTGAGTTATACTTCCCTTGTCCATACTTTCTCTTGCGGCTCTCAATCTGCTGTGTTTCCCTTCAATCATAAGAGCCTTATCTACCAACTCCTGGTAGTTGTTGAAGGTTGCTACCATCAACTGCATGCTCATCTCATCATTCAGCCCTTCCATAAACTTCTCCTGCTTCGCGGCATCTGTGGCCACATCATCAGGGGCATAGCGTGATAACTTGCTAAACTCATCCACGTACTGAGCCACAGTACGGTTCCCCTGGCGTAGGTTGCGGAACTCCCGCTTCTTCATCTGCATAGCTCCAGTTGAGACATGGGCGGTGCGGAAAGCTTGCTGAAACTGGTCCCAAGTGACGTTGGCTACAGGAAAAGTGGCTGTGTAATTCTCCCACCATGAGGCTGCTGGTCCATCCAATTGATGTGCGGCAAAGCGCACCCTCTCAGCATCTGTGCAACCTGCGGTGTCAACTCCCTTCCAATACGGCGTAGCCAATCATCAGCAACTATAGGCTCGGTGCTACTGGAAAACACCGGCGGCTGTAACCTTAGAAAACGGGCTAGGTTGTCCACTGGCGGTGGGTTGTTGTTGTTGTTGTTGCCCTGGTTCTGAACTAGCAATTGCATCAAGGCATTCTGCTGCTGGATCAACTGGGTGAGCTCCGGCGGGAAGGCAAAACCGGTGTCACGTCTCGGAGGCATCTGATGGGTTTAGATGGAAGAGATTAGAATAGAAAAGGGGTCTAATGAGAAAGCACTACCCATATGCACATGAGACAAACACAATCATTTCACTCAATCAATCAAGCAAGGGCATACAAACGGTCTAGAACTATCGCAAAAGTGCTCACTACTACTATATACATGGGGGAAATACTACTAATAGTTGGTGGTCATCTAGAAATTTTGATCGGTGGAAGACTCCATGATGTCTGCTCCAGCTTCGTCTTCAAAGTCATCATCACTAGGGTCGGAGTCGGTGTCGTCGATGATGATGTAGTCCTCGGGGCGTATTTCCTTGGGTTCTTCTTCTTCTTCTATTGGTGCTGGTCCTCCCATGAATACTCCGATCTTCTTGACTAAGTCGTCATTCTTCTCCAGTAGGGTCTTGATTTCCTCCTCATATCCATCGCGGGTAAACTTGAGTTCTTCCTCCAGCTCGATGATCCTAGTCTTCGCCTTCTTCAAGTCCATCATGTCGCACATCTGGTTCTCCTGACGTCGAATGTGCTGGTTTAACTCCTGGATGAAAGCTGCAATGGATCTATCCTTCTTGTGCTGATTACTTCCCATTGCTCGTCTCGGCGCCCACATATTTGGTATAGTGTCCTTAAGCTCCCTGTTGTAAACTTCTCCAATGCGTCCCATGGTGATGTGAGCTGCCATACTCTTTCCTAAACTCCAGGTTGGTGCATCGAAGGAAAATTCTATGGGTTTAGAGGTTGGCGAGAACGTCCTTCCTGGAACTTGTACTTGAATCATCCAGCTTCTTCTGGTAAAGTGGCGTTGTACGTCCCGGTGAAGCTTGGTATTCCAATGTTCAAGTACCTAGTGACTTCCTTCAAGTGGCGTCCAAAAGGTGTGTCTTCATCCGGTTGTGCAAACTTGTTCTTCATCTCCGTCATCCTAAAGAGTAGAAAATGGAGAGGAGTCAGAAATGAGAAGAGAAGTGTGACCTAGGGTTTATCTTAGTGGTCGTGTCCTACACTCAGCGTGTGCTCTGATACCATCTTGTAGCGACCCGACCTCAGATGGTCAAGTCTCTGTGCTTCAGTGTCATCCCTGGATCGGTAATGCTGACACACACAGTACTCGAAGGATTTATAACAGAGTAGCAATCACACACTTATTACATCGAATGTCTCAAAGAGAACTTATTACACGAATATGGCTTAAGGCCATCTAATGCGATAACAGCGGAAGGCTCGGAAGATAGGTGAGTCCATCAACTCCAATGGCATAGCTGAGCTGCACGGCAACGACCTAACGAACCTTACTCCTCGTCTGAAAAGTCTGCAACATAATACGTTGCAGCCCGAAAACGGGTCAGCACATGGAATATGCTGGCAATAAAACACAGTAGAGCAGAAACAGAATAATGCTATCACTACATGCATATTTGGCTGGTGGAAAGCTCTATGGTTATAGTTTTGCGAAAAGCCAATTTTTCCCTACAACAAAGGAATAGATTTTAATTTAACTATCATGGTGGTTGAAACATCATTGAGAAGGTAACCCAACTCAATCCCAATTAAAGTGATTAACAACCCAACAGTATTATTAAACATGGTGAGATACATGTGATAACCCAAGTACTAGATACTCAAGAATTGTCCATAACCGGGGACACGGCTAACCATGATTAGATTGTACACTCTGCAGAGGTTTGCGCACTTTTCCCCACAAGACTCGATCGCCTCCGTTGGATTTCTCGCACTACATGGTGTTTGAGAAACGGATGACCGAGACACAGTCTTTCAGAAACGTTAACTCTCTACTCCGGGTAGACCATACCAAACCTACAAAACCCACTACCTGCTGATCTACCTCTTCAAGAGCTTCACGTAACTTACTCAACTATGCTAGAGCCCATAATAGCTTGTGGCTGCACACGGAAGTTTCTAGCATGAATCATCTCAGTTCCCTTTGAGCCTGGGTGGCGGTCCATAGGAAGATCACACGGGTACCCCGGGATTTCCAAAAAAACAGACAACACTGGGTTCCCCAGGTGCCTCAATCCACCCAG
>NC_053023.1:699092099-699170491 GCF_003073215.2 Triticum urartu
AACTAAACCATGTCCGATCATCACGTGAGATGGAGTAGTTTCATCGGTGAACATCATTATGTTGATCATATCTACTATATGATTCACGCTCGACCTTTCGGTCTCCGTGTTCCGAGGCCATATCTGTATATGCTTGGCTCGTCAAGTATAACCTGAGTATTCCGCGTGTGCAACTGTTTTGCACCCGTTGTATTTGAACGTAAAGCCTATCACACCCGATCATCACGTGGTGTCTCAGCACGAAGAACTTTCGCAACGGTGCATACTCAGGGAGAACACTTCTTGATAATTTAGTGAGAGATCATCTTATAATGCTACCGTCAATCAAAGCAAGATAAGATGCATAAAAAGATAAACATCACATGCAATCAATATAAGTGATATGATATGGCCATCATCATCTTGTGCCTGTGATCTCCATCTTCGAAGCACCGTCATGATCACCATCGTCACCGGCGCGACACCTTGATCTCCATCGTAGCATCGTTGTCGTCTCGCCAATCTTATGCTTCCACGACTATCAATACCGTTTAGTAATAAAGTAAAGCATTACACCGCGATTGCATTGCATACAATAAAGCGACAACCATATGGCTCCTGCCAGTTGCCGATAACTCGGTTACAAAACATGATCATCTCATACAATAAAATTCAGCATCATGTCTTGACCATATCACATCACAACATGCCCCGCAAAAACAAGTTAGACGTCCTCTACTTTGTTGTTGCAAGTTTTACGTGGTTGCTACGGGCTTAAGTAAGAACCAATCTCACCTACGCATCAAAACCACAACGATAGTTTGTCAAATAGACTCCGTTTTAACCTTCGCAAGGACCGGGCGTAGCCATACTTGGTTCAACTAAAGTTGGAGAGACAGTCGCCCGCAAGCCATCTATGTGCAAAGCACGTCGAGGGAACCGGTCTCGCGTAAGCGTACGCGTAAGGTTGGTCCGAGTCGTCTCGTCCAACAATACCGCCGAACCAAAGTATGACATGCTAGTAGGCAGTATGACTTGTATCGTCCACAACTCACTTGTGTTCTACTCGTGCATATAACATCAACATAAATAACCTAGGCTCTGATACCACTGTTGGGTTTTGTAGTAATTTCAAAAAATTTCCTACGCACACGCAAGATCATGTGATGCATAGCAACGAGAGGGGAGAGTGTTGTCTACGTACCCAACGCAGACCGACTGTAGAAGCGTTGACACGACGTAGAGGAAGTAGTCGTACGTCTTCACGATCCAACCGATCAAGCACCGAAACTACGGCACCTCCGAGTTCGAGCACACGTTCAGCTCGATGACGATCCCCGGACTCCGATCCAGCAAAGTGTCGGGGAAGAGTTCCGTCAGCACGATGGCGTGGTGACGATCTTGATGTACTACAGCAGTAGGGCTTCGCCTAAACTCCGCTACAGTATTATCGAGGTATATGGTGGCAGGGGGCACCGCACACGGCTAAGGAATAGATCACGTGGATCAACTTGTGTGTCTAGAGGTGTCCCCTGCCTCCGTATATAAAGGAGCCAAGGGGGAGGGCTGGCCGGCCAAGGAGGATGGCGCATGAGAGTCCTACTCCCTCTGGGAGTAGGATTCCCCCTCCAATCCTAGTCCAACTAGGATTCCTCGGAGGGGAAAAGAGGAGGAGGGGGCCGGCCACCTCTCCTAGTCCTAATAGGACTAGGGGAAGGGGGAGGCGCGCAGCCCATCTAGCGCAGCCCCTTCTCTTTTCCACTAAGGCCCACTATGGCCCATATAGCTCCCGGGGGGTTCCGGTAACCCTCCCGGTACTCCGGTAAAATCCCGATTTCACCCGGAACACTTCCGATATCCAAATATAGGCTTCCAATATATCAATATTTATGTCTCGACCATTTCGAGACTCCTCGTCATGTCCATGATCACATCCGGGACTCCGAACAACATTCGGTACATCAAAATGCATAAACTCATAATATAACTGTCATCGTAACCTTAAGCGTGCGGACCCTACGGGTTCGAGAACAATGTATACATGATCGAGACATGTCTCCGGTCAATAACCAATAGCGGGACCTGGATGCCCATATTGGCTCCTACATATTCTACGAAGATCTTTATCGGTCAGACCGCATAACAACATACGTTGTTCCCTTTGTCATCGGTATGTTACTTGCCCGAGATTCGATCGTCGGTATCCAATACCTAGTTCAATCTCATTACCGGCAAGTCTCTTTACTCGTTCCGTAATACATCATCTCACAACTATCATATTAGTTGTGATGCTTGCAAGGCTTTATGTGATGTGTATTACCGAGAGGGCCCAGAGATACCTCTCCGACAATCGGAGTGACAAATCCTAATCTCGAAATACGCCAACCCAACATCTACCTTTGGAGACACCTGTAATGCTCCTTTATAATCACCCAGTTACGTTGTGACGTTTGGTAGCACCCAAAGTGTTCCTCCGGCAAACGGGAGTTGCATAATCTCATAGTCATAGGAACATGTATAAGTCATGAAGAAAAGTAGTAGCAACATACTAAACGATCGGGTGCTAAGCTAATGGAATGGGTCATGTCAATCAGATCATTCGACTAATGATGTGACCTTGTTAATCAAATAACAACTCATTGTTCATGGTTAGGAAACATAACCATCTTTGATTAATGAGCTAGTCAAGTAGAGGCATACTAGTGACACTTTGTTTGTCTATGTACTCACACATGTATTATGTTTCCGGTTAATACAATTCTAGCATGAATAATAAACATTTATCATGATTATAAGGAAATAAATAATAAATTTATTATTGCCTCTAGGGCATATTTCCTTCAGTCTCCCACTTGCACTAGAGTCAATAATCTAGATTACACTGTAATGATTCTAACACCCATGGAGCCTTGGTGCTGATCATGTTTTGCTCGTGGAAGAGGCTTAGTCAACGGGTCTGCAACATTCAGATCCGTATGTATCTTGCAAATCTCTATGTCTCCCACCTGGACTAGATCCCGGATGGAATTGAAGCGTCTCTTGATGTGTTTGGTCCTTTTGTGAAATCTGGATTCCTTTGCCAAGGCAATTGCACCAGTATTGTCACAAAAGATTTTCATTGGACCCGATGCATAAGGTATGACACCTAGATCGGATATGAACTCCTTCATCCAGACTCCTTCGTTCGCTGCTTCCGAAGCAGCTATGTACTCCGCTTCACATGTAGATCCCGTTACGACGCTTTGTTTAGAACTGCACCAACTGACAGCTCCACCGTTTAATGTAAACACGTATCCGGTTTGCGATTTAGAATCGTCCGGATCAGTGTCAAAGCTTGCATCAACGTAACCTTTTACGGTGAGCTCTTTGTCACCTCCATATACGAGAAACATATCCTTAGTCCTTTTCAGGTATTTCAGGATGTTCTTGAACCGCTGTCCAGTGATCCACTCCTGGATTACTTTGGTACCTCCCTGCTAACTTAATAGCAAGGCACACATCAGGTCTGGTACACAGCATTGCATACATGATAGATCCTATGGCTGAAGCATAGGGAACATCTTTCATTTTCTCTCTATCTTCTGCAGTGGTCGGGCATTGAGTCTTACTCAATTTCACACCTTGTAACACAGGGAGAACCCTTTCTTGCTTGATCCATTTTGAACTTCTTCAAAATTGTCAAGGTATGTGCTTTGTGAAAGTCCAATTAAGCGTCTTGATCTATCTCTATAGATCTAATGCTAATATAAGCAGCTTCACCGAGGTCTTTCATTGAAAAACTCTTATTCAAGTATCCCTTTATGCTATCCAGAAATTCTATATCATTTCCAATCAGCAATATGTCATCCACATATAATATTAGAAATGCTACAGAGCTCCCACTCACTTTCTTGTAAATACAGGCTTCTCCGAAAGTCTGTATAAAACCAAATGCTTTGATCACACTATCAAAGCGTTTATTCCAACTCCGAGAGGCTTGCACCAGTCCATAAATGGATCGCTGGAGCTTGCACACTTTGTTAGCTCCCTTTGGATCGACAAAACCTTCCGGTTGCATCATATACAACTCTTCTTCCAGAAATCCATTCAGGAATGCAGTTTTGACATTCATCTGCCAAATTTCATAATCATAAAATGCGGCAATTGCTAACATGATTCAGACGGACTTAAGCATCGCTACGGGTGAGAATGTCTCATCGTAGTCAATCCCTTGAACTTGCCGAAAACCTTTTGTGACAAGTCGAGCTTTATAGACAGTAACATTACCATCAGCGTCAGTCTTCTTCTTAAAGATCCATTTATTCTCAATTGCTTGCCGATCATCGGGCAAGTCAACCAAAGTCCATACTTTGTTCTCATACATGGATCCCATCTCAAATTTCATGGCTTCAAGCCACTTTGCGGAATCTGGGCTCACCATCGCTTCTTCATAGTTCGTAGGTTCATCATGATCTAGTAGCATGACTTCCAGAACTGGATTACCGTACCACTCTGGTGCGGATCTTACTCTGGTTGATCTACGAGGTTCAGTAGTATCTTGTTCTGAAGTTTCATGATCATTATCATTAACTTCCTCACTTATTGGTGTAGGTGTCGCAGAAACAGTTTTCTGTGATGTACTACTTTCCAACAAGGGAGCAGGTACAATTACCTCGTCAAGTTCTACTTTCCTCCCACTCACTTCTTTCGAGAGAAACTCCTTCTCAAGAAAGTTTCCGAATTTAGCAACAAAAGTCTTGCCTTCGGATCTGTGATAGAAGGTGTATCCAATAGTTTCCTTTGGATATCCTATGAAGACACATTTCTCCGATTTGGGTTCGAGCTTATCAGGTTGAAGCTTTTTCACATAAGCATCGCAGCCCCAAACTTTCAGAAACGACAACTTTGGTTTCTTGCCAAACCATAGTTCATAAGGCGTCGTCTCAACGGATTTTGATGGTGCCCTGTTTAACGTGAATGCGGCCGTCTCTAGAGCGTATCCCCAAAATGATAGCGGTAAATCTGTAAGAGACATCATAGATCGCACCATATCAAGTAAAGTACGATTACGTCGTTCGGACACACCATTACGCTGTGGTGTTCCGGGTGGCGTGAGTTGGGAAACTATTCCACAGTTTTTCAAATGTACACCAAACTCGTAACTCAAATATTCTCCTCCACGATCAGATCGTAGAAACTTTATTTTCTTGTTACGATGATTTTCAACTTCACTCTGAAATTCTTTAAACTTTTCAAATGTTTCAGATTTATGTTTCATTAAGTAGATATACCCGTATCTGCTTAAATCATCTATGAAAGTGAGAAAATAACGATATCCGCCACGAGCCTCAATATTCATCGGACCACATACATCGGTATGTATGATTTCCAACAAATCTGTTGCTCTCTCCATAGTACCGGAGAACGGTGTTTTAGTCATCTTGCCCATGAGGCACGGTTCGCAACTACCAAGTGATTCATAATCAAGTGGTTCCAAAAGTCCATCAGTATGGAGTTTCTTCATGCGCTTTATACCGATATGACCTAAACGACAGTGCCACAAATAAGTTGCACTTCCATTATCAACTCTGCATCTTTTGGATTCAACATTATGAATATGTGTATTACTACTATCGAGATTCAATAAGAATAGACCACTCTTCAAGGGTGCATGACCATAAATGATATTACTCATATAAATAGAACAACCATTATTCTCTGATTTAAATGAATAACCGTCTCGCATTAAACAAGATCCAGATATAATGTTCATGCTCAACGCTGGCACCAAATAACAATTATTTAGGTCTAATATTAATCCCGAAGGTAGATGTAGAGGTAGCGTGCCGACTGCGATCACATCGACTTTGGAACCGTTTCCCACGCGCATTGTCACCTCGTCCTTTGCCAATCTTCGCTTAATCCGTAGCCCCTGTTTCGAGTTGCAAATATTAGCAACAGAACCAGTATCAAATACCCAGGTGCTACTGCGAGCATTAGTAAGGTACACATCAATAACATGTATATCACATATACCTTTGTTCACCTTGCCATCCTTCTTATCCGCCAAATACTTGGGGCAGTTCCGCTTCCAGTGACCAGTCTGCTTGCAGTAAAAGCACTCAGTTTCAGGCTTAGGTCCAGACTTGGGTTTCTTCTCTTGAGCAGCAACTGGCTTGCCGTTCTTCTTGAAGTTCCCCTTCTTCTTTCCTTTGCCCTTTTTCTTGAAACTAGTGGTCTTCTTGACCATCAACACTTGATGGTCTTTCTTGATTTCTACCTCCGCAACTTTCAGCATCGCGAAGAGCTCGGGAATAGTCTTGTTCATCCCTTGCATATTATAGTTCATCACGAAGCTCTTGTAGCTTGGTGGCAGTGATTGGAGAATTCTGTCAATGACGCAATCATCTGGAAGATTAACTCCCAATTGAATCAAGTGATTATTATACCCAGACATTTTGAGTATATGCTCACTGACAGAACTGTTCTCCTCCATCTTGCAGCTATAGAACTTATTGGAGACTTCATATCTCTCAATCCGGGCATTTGCTTGAAATATCAACTTCAACTCCTAGAACATCTCATATGCTCCATGACGTTCAAAACGTCGTTGAAGTCCCGATTCTAAGCCGTAAAGCATGGCACACTGAACTATCGAGTAGTCATCAGCTTTGCTCTGCCAGACGTTCATAACATCTGGTGTTGCTCCAGCAGCAGGCCTGGCACCCAGCGGTGCTTCCAGGACGTAATTCTTCTGTGCAGCAATGAGGATAATCCTCAAGTTACGGACCCAGTCCGTGTAATTGCTACCATCATCTTTCAACTTTGCTTTCTCAAGGAACGCATTTAAAATTCAACGGAACAACAGCACGAGCCATCTATCTACAATCAACATAAACAAGCAAGATACTATCAGGTACTAAGTTCATGATAAATTTAAGTTCAATTAATCATATTATTAAAGAACTCCCACTTAGATAGACATCCCTCTAATCTTCTAAGTGATTACGTGATCCAAATCAACTAAACCATAACCGATCATCACGTGAGATGGAGTAGTTTTCAATGGTGAACATCGTTTATGTTGATCATATCTTCTATATGATTCACGCTCGACCTTTCGGTCTCCGTGTTCCGAGGCCATATCTGCATATGCTAGGCTCGTCAAGTTTAACCTGAGTATTCTGCTTGTGCAAAAACTGGCTTGCACCCGTTGTAGATGGACGTAGATCTTATCACACCCGATCATCACGTGGTGTCTGGGCACGACGAACTTTGGCAACGGTGCATACTCAGGGAGAACACTTCTTGATAATTTAGTGAGAGATCATCTTATAATGCTACCGTCAATCAAAGCAAGATAAGATGCATAAAAAGATAAACATCACATGCAATCAATTTAAGTGATATGATATGGCCATCATCATCTTGTGCTTGTGATCTCCATCTCCGAAGCACCGTCATGATCACCATCGTCACTGGCGCGACACCTTGATCTCCATCGTAGCATCGTTGTCGTCTCGCCAATCTTATGCTTCCACGACTATCACTACCGTTTAGTAATAAAGTAAAGCATTACATCGCGATTGCATTGCATACAATAAAGCGACAACCATATAGCTCCTGCCAGTTGCCGATAACTTGGTTACAAAACATGATCATCTCATACAATAAAATTCAGCATCATGCCTTGACCATATCACATCACAACATGCCCTGCAAAAACAAGTTAGACGTCCTCTACTTTGTTGTTGCAAGTTTTACGTGGCTGCTACGGGCTTTAAGCAAGAACCAATCTCACCTACGCATCAAAACCACAACGATAGTTTGTCAAATAGACTCCGTTTTAACCTTCGCAAGGACCGGGCGTAGCCACACTTGGTTCAACTAAAGTTGGAGAGACAGTCGCCCGCAAGCCATCTATGTGCAAAGCACGTCGAGGGAACCGGTCTCGCGTAAGCGTACGCGTAAGGTTGGTCCAGGTCGTCTCGTCCAACAATACCGCCAAACCAAAGTATGACATGCTGGTAGGCAGTATGACTTGTATCGTCCACAACTCACTTGTGTTCTACTCGTGCAAATAACATCAAACCATAAAACCTAGGCTCTGATACCACTGTTGGGGAACGTAGTAATTTTAAAAAATTCCCTACGCACACGCAAGATCATGGTGATGCATAGCAACGAGGGGGAGAGTCTGATCTACATACCCTTGTAGATTGCAACGGAAGCGTTGACACAACGTAGAGGAAGTAGTCGTACGTTTTCTTCCCGATTCGACCGATCCAAGCACCGTTACTCCGGCACCTCCGAGTTCTTAGCACACGTACAGCTCGATGACGATCCCCGGGCTCCGATCCAGCAAAGCTTCGGGGAGGAGTTCCGTCAGCACGACGGCGTGGTGACAATCTTGATGTTCTACCGACGCAGGGCTTCGCCTAAGCACTACAACGATATGATCGAGGTGGAATATGGTGGCAAGGGGCACCGCACACGGCTAAGGAACGATCTCAATGATCAACTTGTGTGTCTAGAGGTGCCCCCTGCCTCCGTATATAAAGGAGCCAAGGGGGAGAGGTGCGCCGGCCAGGAGGAGGGCGCAGGAGGAGTCCTACTCCTACCGGGAGTAGGACTCCCCCCCAAATCCTATTCCAACTAGGATTCCCAAGGGGGAAAGAGGGAGAAGGGTGGCCGGCCACCTCTCCTAATCCTAATAGGACTAGGGGAGGGGGGAGGCGCGCAGCCCTTATGGGCAGCCCTTTCACCTTTCCACTAAGGCCCACTAAGGCCCATATGATTCCCGGGGGGTTCCGGTAACCTCCCGGTAACCCGGTAAAATCCTGATTTCACCCAGAACACTTCTGATATCCAAACACAGGCTTCCAATATATCAATCTTTACGTCTCGACCATTTCGAGACTCCTCGTCATGTCCGTGATCACATCCGGGACTCCGAACAACCTTCGGTACATCAAAATGCATAAACTCATAATAACTGTCATCGTAACGTTAAGCGTGCAGACCCTACGGTTCGAGAACAATGTAGACATGACCGAGACACGTCTCCGGTCAATAACCAATAGTGGGACCTGGATGCCCATATTGGCTCCTACATATTCTACGAAGATCTTTATCGGTCAGACCGCATAACAACATACGTTGTTCCCTTTGTCATCGGTATGTTACTTGCCCGAGATTCGATCATCGGTATCCAATACCTAGTTCAATCTCGTTACCGGCAAGTCTCTTTACTCGTTCCGTAATACATCATCTCACAACTAACATATTAGTTGTAATGCTTGCAAGGCTTATGTGATGTGTATTACCGAGAGGGCCCAGAGATACCTCTCCGACAATTGGAGTGACAAATCCTAATCTCGAAATACGCCAACCCAACATCTACCTTTGGAGACACCTGTAATGCTCCTTTATAATCACCCAGTTACGTTGTGACGTTTGGTAGCACCCAAAGTGTTCCTCCGGCAAACGGGAGTTGCATAATCTCATAGTCATAGGAACATGTATAAGTCATGAAGAAAGCAATAGCAACATACTAAACGATCGGGTGCTAAGCTAATGGAATGGGTCATGTCAATTAGATCATTCAACTAATGATGTGACCTCGTTAGTCAAATAACAACTCATTGTTCATGGTCAGGAAACATAACCATCTTTGATTAACGAGCTAGTCAAGTAGAGGCATACTAGTGACACTTTGTTTGTCTATGTATTCACACATGTATTATGTTTTCCGGTTAATACAATTCTAGCATGAATAATAAACATTTATCATGATTATAAGGAAATAAATAATAACTTTATTATTGCCTCTAGGGCATATTTCCTTCACGAGCTACTTCATATGGATCTTTTTGGTCCCAACGCCTACAAGAGTCTCGGTGGAAATTCTTTTGGTCTAGTTATAGTTGATGATTTTCAAGATTTATGTGGGTGTTCTTTCTTGATGACAAGTCGCAGGTCCAGAAGATCTTCAAAAACTTCGCTAGGAAGGCCCAAAATCAGTTTGACGTGAAGATCAAGAAGGTTCGGAGTGACAATGGAACGGAGTTCAAGAACGCAAATGTGGACACCTTTCTTGACGAAGAAGGGATTTCACACGAGTTCTTGGCTACGTACACAACTCAACAAAATGGAGTTGTTGAGAGGAAGAACCGGACGCTCATCGAAATGGCGAGAACGATGCTTGATGAGTACAAGACGCCGAAGCACTTTTGGGCAGAAGCGGTTGAGACAGCTTGTCATGCAACAAATCGCTTGTATCTTCACAAGCTACTTGGCAAGATGGCATACGAGCTCCTCACCGGTAACAAACCCCAAGTTGGATACTTTCGAGTATTCGGCTCAAAGTGCTACATTCTTGACAAGCATCATCATTCAAAGTTTGCTCCTAAATCTCATGAAGGTTTTCTACTTGGTTATGGCTCATACTCTCACACTTACCGTGTCTACAAAAATTTCACCCGAAAGGTTGAAGAGACGGTAGATGTGAAGTTTGATGAATCTAATGGCTCGCAAGTAGAGCAATTGCCAATCGATGTAGGAGACAAAGACCCTTCAGAAGCAATCCAAGACTTGTCTATTGGCAAAATTCGTCCAACGGAGGTGAAGGAGAGTACCTCGTCCGTCCAAGTGGAAGCTTCTACTTCACGACAAGGTGAACCAAGAATTGATACGGAAGCATCCACAAGTGGGACACACCAAGATGAAGAAGACGAGGAAATGCATCAAGACGAACGTCAATAACCAATAGCGGAACCTGGATGCTCATATTGGCTCCCACATATTTTACAAAGATCTTTTATCGGTCAGACCGCATAACAACATATGTTGTTCCCTTTGTCATCGGTATGTTACTTGCCCGAGATTCGATCATCGGTATCTCAATACCTAGTTCAATCTCGTTACCGACAAGTCTCTTTACTTGTTCTGTAATACATCATCTCGCAACTAACTCATTAGTTGCATTGCTTGCAAGGCTTAGGTGATGTGCATTACCGAGAGGGCCCAGAGATACCTCTCCGACAATCGGAGTGACAAATCCTAATCTCGAAATATGCCAACCCAACATGTACCTTTGGAGACACCTGTAGAGCACCTTTATAATCACCCAGTTACGTTGTGACGTTTGGTAGCACACAAAGTGTTCCTCCGGCAAACGGGAGTTGCATAATCTCATAGTCATAGGAACATGTATAAGTTATGAAGAAAGCAATAGCAACATACTAAACGATCGGGTGCTAAGCTAATGGAATGGGTCATGTCAATCACATCATTCTCCTAATGATGTGATCCCGTTAATCAAATGACAACACATGTCTATGGTTAGGAAACATAACCATCTTCGATCAACGAGCTAGTCAAGTAGAGGCATACTAGTGACGTTTAGTTTGTCTATGTATTCACACAAGTATTATGTTTCCGGTTAATACAATTCTAGCATGAATAATAAACATTTATCATGAAATAAGGAAATAAATAATAACTTTATTATTGCCTCTAGGGCATATTTCCTTCAGCCTCCCACTTGCACTAGAGTCAATAATCTAGTTCACATCGCCATGTGATTTAACATCAATAGTTCACATCTTTATGTGGTTAACACCCATAGTTCACATCGGTATGTGACCAATACCCAAAGGGTTTACTAGAGTCAGTAATCTAGTTCAGTGATTAACATCCAAAGAGTACTAAGGTGTGATCATGTTTTGCTTGTGAGATAATTTTAGTCAACGGGTCTGTCATATTCAGATCCGTAAGTATTTTGCAAATATCTATGTCAACAATGCTTTGCACGGAGCTACTCTAGCTAATTGCTCCCACTTTCAATATGTATCTAGATCGAGACTTAGAGTCATCCAGATCTGTGTCAAAGCTTGCATCGACGTAACTCTTTACGATGAACCTTTTGTCACC
Organism: Triticum urartu; assembly: GCF_003073215.2. Taxonomy (NCBI): domain Eukaryota; kingdom Viridiplantae; phylum Streptophyta; class Magnoliopsida; order Poales; family Poaceae; genus Triticum; species Triticum urartu. Next base: position 699,103,992 of record NC_053023.1, read on the forward strand.
TTCATAATCGAGAAACATATCCTTATTCGACTATAGGATAATTTTGACCAATGTCCAGTGATCTACTCCTAGATCACTATTGTACTCCTTTGCTTAACACAGTGTAGGGTATACAATAGATCTGGTACACAGCATGGCATACTTTATAGAACCTATGGCTGAGGCATCGGGAATGACTTTCATTCTCTTTCCATCTTCTGCCGTGGTCGGGCTTTGAGTCTTACTCAATTTCACACCTTGTAACACAGCCAAGAACTCTTTTCTTTGACTGTTCCATTTTGAACTACTTCAAAATATTGTCAAGGTATGTACTCATTAAAAAAACTTATCAAGCGTCTTGATCTATCTCTATAGATCTTGATGCTTAATATGTAAGCAGCTTCGCTGAGGTCTTTCTTTGAAAAACTTCTTTCAAACACTCCTTTATGCTTTGCAGAATAATTCTACATTATTTCCGATCAATAATATGTCATTCACATATACTTGTTAGAAATGCTGTAGTGCTCCCACTCACTTTGTTGTAAATACAGGCTTCACCACAAGTCTGTATAAAACTATATACTTTGATCATCTCATCAAAGCGCATATTCCAACTCCGAGATGCTTGCACCAGTCCACAGATGGATCGCTAGAGCTTGCATATTTTCTTAACACTTTTAGGATTGACAAAACCTTCTAGTTGCATCATATACAACTCTTCTTTAAGAAATCCATTAAGGAATGCAGTTTTGTTTATCCATTTGCCAGATTTCATAAAATGCGGCAATTGCTAACATGATTCGGACAGACTTAAGCATAGATACGAGTGAGAAACTCTCATCGTAGTCAACACCTTGAACTTGTCGAAAACCTTTTGCGACAATTCTAGCTTTGTAGATAGTAACATTATCGTCAGCGTCGGTCTTCTTCTTAAAGATCCATTTATTCTCAATTGCTTGCCGATCATTGGGCAAGTCAACATAAGTCCATACTTTGTTCTCATACATGGATCCCATCTCAGATTTCATGGCTTCAAGCCATTTTGCGGAATCTGGGCTCACCATCGCTTTTTCATAGTTCGTAGGTTCATCATGATCTAGTAGCATGACTTCCAGCACAGGGTTACCGTACCACTCTGGTGAGGATCTTACTCTGGTTGATCTACGAGGTTCGGTAGTAACTTGTTCTGAAGTTTCGTGATCATTATCATTAGCTTACTCACTAATTGGTGTAGGTGTCACAGAAACCGGTTTCTGTGATGTGCTACTTCCCAATAAGGGAGCAGGTACAGTTACCTCATCAAGTTCTACTTTCCTCCCACTCACTTCTTTCGAGAGAAACTCCTTTTCTGGAAAGGATCCATTCTCAGCAACGAATATCTTGCCTTCGGATCTGTGATAGAAGGTGTACCCAACATTTTCTTTTGGGTATCCTATGAAGACGCACTTCTCCGATTTGGGTTTGAGCTTATCAGGATGAAACTTTTTCATATAAGCATCGCAACCCCAAACTTTAAGAAACGACAACTTTGGATTCTTGCCAAACCACAGTTCATACGGTGCCGTCTCAACGGATTTAGATGGTGCCCTTTTTAACGTGAATGCAGCTGTCTCTAATGCATAACCCCAAAACTATAGTGGTAAATCGGTAAGAAACATCATAGATTGCACTATATCCAATAAAGTACGGTTATGACGTTCGGACACACCATTACATTGTGGTGTTCCAGGTGGCGTGAGTAGTGAAACTATTTCACATTGTTTTTAACTGAAGGCCAAACTTGTAACTCAAATATTTTATTTCTGCGATCATATTGTAGAAACCTTTTTGTTACGATGATTCTCCACTTCACTCTGAAACTCTTTGAACTTTTCAAATGTTTCAGACTTGTGTTTCATCAAGTAGATATACTCATATCTGCTCAAATCATCTGTGAAGATCAGAAAATAATGATACCTGCCGCGAGCTTCAATATTCATCGGACCACATACATCAGTATGCATGATTTCTAACAAATCTGTTGCTTGCTGCATTGTTTCGGAGAACGGTGTTTTAGTCATCTTGCCCATGAGGCATGGTTCGCAAGTACCAAGTGATTCATAATCAAGTGATTCCAAAAATCCATCAGTATGGAGTTTCTTCATGCGATTTATACCGATATGACCTAAACGGCAGTGCCACAAATAAGTTGCACTATCATTATCAACTTTGCATCTTTTGGTTTCAATATTACGAATATGTGTATTACTACGATCGAGATCCAACGAACCATTTTCATTGGGTGTGTAACCATATATGTAAACAGAACAACAATTTATTCTCTTACTTAAATGAATAACCGTATTGCAATAAACATGATCAAATCATATTCATGCTCAATGCAAACACCAAATAACACTTATTTAGGTTCAACACTAATCACGAAAGTATAGGGAGTCTGCGATGATGATCATATTAATCTTGGAACCACTTCCAACACACATCGTCACTTTACCCTTAACTAGTTTCTGTTCATTCTGGAACTCCCGTTTCGAGTTACTAATCTTAGCAACTGAACCAGTATCAAATATCGAGGGGTTTCTATGAACACTAGTAAAATACACATCAATAATCTGTATATCAAATATACCTTTGTTCACTTTGCCATCCTTCTTATCCGCCAAATACTTGGAGTAGTTCCGCTTCAAGTGACTAGTCCCTTTGCAGTAGAAGCACTTAGTCTCAGGCTTAGGATCAGATTTCGGCTTCTTCACTTGAGTAGCAACTTGCTTGCCATTCTTCTTGAAGTTCCCCTTCTTCCATTTGCCCTTTTCTTGAAACTAGTGGTCTTGTCAACCATCAACACCTGATGCTCTTTCTTGATTTCTACCTTCGTCGATTTCAGCATCACGAAGAGCTTGGGAATTGTTTCCGTTATCCCTTGCATATTATAGTTCATCACGAAGTTCTACTAACTTGGTGATGGTGACTAGAGAATTCTGTTAATCACTATTTTATCTGGAAGATTAACTCCCACTTGATTCAAGCGATTGTAGTACCCAGACAATCTGAGCACATGCTCACTAGTTGAGCGATTCTCCTCCATCTTTTAGCTATAGAACTTGTTGGAAACTTCATATCTCTCAACTCGGGTATTTTCTTGAAATATTAACTTCAACTCCTGGAACATCTCATATGTTCCATGACGTTCAAAACGTCTTTGAAGTCCCGATTCTAAGCCGTTAAGCATGGTGCACTAAACTATCAAGTAGTCATCATATTGAGCTAGCCAAACATGCATAACGTCTGCATCTGCTCCTGCAATAGGTCTGTCACCTAGCGGTGCATCAAGGACATAATTCTTCTGTGCAGCAATGAGGATAAACCTCAGATCACGGATCCAATCCGCATCATTGCTACTAACATTTTTCAACTTAGTTTTCTCTAGGAACATATCAAAATAAACGGGGAGCAACATCGCGAGCTATTGATCTACAACATAGATATGCTAATACTACCAGGACTAAGTTCATGATAAATTAAAGTTCAATTAATCATATTACTTAAGAACTCCCACTTAGATAGACATCCCTCTAATCCTCTAAGTGATTACGTGATCCCAATCAACTAAACCATAACCGATCATCACGTGAAATGGAGTAGCTTTCAATGGTGAACATTGCTATGTTGATCATATCTACTATATGATTCACGCTCGACCTTTCGGTCTCAGTGTTCCGAGGCCATATCTGCATATGCTAGGCTCGTCAAGTTTAACCTGAGTATTCTGCGTGTGCAAAAACTAGCTTGCACCCGTTGTATATGGACGTAGAGCTTATCACACCCGATCATCACGTGGTGTCTGGGCACGACGAACTTTGGCAACGGTGCATCCTCAGGGAGAACACTTCTTGATAATTAGTGAGAGATCATCTTATAATGCTACCGTCAATCAAAGCAAGATAAGATGCATAAAAGATAAACATCACATGCAATCAATATAAGTGATATGATATGGCCATCATCTTCTTGTACTTGTGATCTCCATCTCCGAAGTACCGTCATGATCACCATCATCACCGGCATGACACCTTGATCACCATCGTAGCATCGTTGTCGTCTCGCCAATCTTATGCTTCCACGACTATCGCTACCGCTTAGTGATAAAGTAAAGCATTACAACGCGATTGCATTGCATACAATAAAGCGACAACCATATGGCTCCTGCCAGTTGCCGATAACTCGGTTACAAAACATGATCATCTCATACAATAAAATTTAGCATCATGTCTTGACCATATCACATCACAACATGCCCTGCAAAAACAAGTTAGACGTCCTCTACTTTGTTTGTTGCAAGTTTTACGTGGCTGCTACGGGCTTAAGCAAGAATCAATCTTACCTACGTATCAAAACCACAACGATAGTTTGTCAAGTTGGTGCTGTTTTAACCTTCGCAAGGACCGAGCGTAGCCACACTCGGTTCAACTAAAGTTGGAGAAACTGACACCTGCCAGCCACCTGTGTGCAAAGCATGTCGACAGAACCAGTCTCGCGTAAGCGTACGCGTAATGTCGGTCCAGGCCGCTTCATCCAACAATACCGCCGAACCAAAGTATGACATGCTGGTAAGCAGTATGACTTATATCGCCCACAACTCACTTGTGTTCTACTCGTGCATATAACATCAACACATAAAACCTAGGCTCTGATACCACTGTTGGGTAACGTAGTAATTTCAAAAAAATTCCTACGCACACGCAAGATCATGGTGATGCATAGCAACGAGAGGGGAGAGTGTTGTCCACGTACCCTCGTAGACCGGAAGCGGAAGCGTTATAACAACGCGGTTGATGTAGTCGTACGTCTTCACCGCCCGACCGATCAAGCACCGAAACTACGGCACCTCCAAGTTCTAGCACACGTTCAGCTCGATGACGATCCCCGGACTCCGATCCAACAAAGTGTCGGGGAAGAGTTCCGTCAGCACGACGGCGTGGTGACGATCTTGATGTTCTACCATCGTAGGGCTTCGCCTAAGCACCACTACAATATTATCGAGGATTATGGTGTAGGGGGGCACCGCACACGGCTAAGAGATCTCAAGGATCAATTGTTGTGTCTACAGGTGCCCCCTGCCCCCGTATATAAAGGAGCAAGGGGGAGGGGCGGCCGGCCATGATGAGGCGCGCCAGGGAGGAGTCCTACTCCTACCGGGAGTAGGACTCCCTCCTTTTCCTTGTCCAAGTAGGAGAGGGGGAAGGAAGGGAGAGAGGAGAGGAAGGAAAGGGGGGGGGGGCGCCGCCCCTCCCTCCTTGTCCAATTCGGACTAGAAGGAGAGGGGGCGCGCGGCCTGCCCTGGCCGCCCCTCCTCTTCTCCACTTTAGGCCCATGAGGCCCATTAACCCCCCAGGGGGTTCCGGTAACCCCCCGGTACTCCGGTTTTATCCGAAACTTCCTCGGAACACTTCTGATGTCCGAATATAGCCGTCCAATATATCAATCTTTATGTCTCGACCATTTCGAGACTCCTCATTATGTCCGTGATCACATCCGGGACTTTGAACTAACTTCGGTACATCAAAACTAATAAACTCATAATATAACTGTCATCGAAACCTTAAGCGTGCGGACCCTACGGGTTCGAGAACAATGTAGACATGACCGAGACACGTCTCCGGTCAATAACCAATAGCAGAACCTAGATGCTCATATTGGCTCCCACATATTCTACGAAGATCTTTTATCAGCCAGACCGCATAACAACATATGTTGTTCCCTTTGTCATTGGTATGTTACTTGCCCGAGATTCGATCATCGGTATCTCAATACCTAGTTCAATCTCGTTGCCGGCAAGTCTCTTTACTCGTTCTGTAATACATCATCTCGCAACTAACTCATTAGTTGCATTGCTTGCAAGGCTTAGGTGATGTGCATTACCGAGAGGGCCCAGAGATACCTCTCCGACAATCGGAGTGAAAAATCCTAATCTCGAAATACGCCAACCCAACATGTACCTTTGGAGACACCTGTAGAGCACCTTTATAATCACCCAGTTACGTTGTGACGTTTGGTAGCACACAAAATGTTCCTCCGGCAAACGGGAGTTACATAATCTCATAGTCATAGGAACATGTATAAGTTATGAAGAAAGCAATAGCAACATACTAAATGATCGGGTGCTAAGCTAATGGAATGGGTCATGTCAATCACATCATTCTCCTAATGATGTGATCCCGTTAATCAAATGACAACACATGTCTATGGTTAGGAAACATAACCATCTTCGATCAACGAGCTAGTCAAGTAGAGGCATACTAGTGACGTTTAGTTTGTCTATGTATTCACACAAGTATTATGTTTCCGGTTAATACAATTCTAGCATGAATAATAAACATTTATCATGAAATAAGGAAATAAATAATAACTTTATTATTGCCTCTAAGGCATATTTCCTTCAATGGCAGGTGTTTGTCTTGACCATGGTCAACGATTGGCGGATGACATTGCAGACGAGCCCCTCTTCCGAGTCGGAGGGCAGGGTAATATAATTGACGCGGATCTGCATGACCTACAGCCGAACCTGCTAGATTCGGCGTGTGCCCTCTGCCTCGCGTGACGAGCTGCCCATGCGTTCGACTCGAAAAGCCGCTGTCGCGGGCTAGCTAGTGCCGGCACCAGCATCCATTGCCGCTAGGGAGGAGTGGGGGCGGAGGTGATGGCCCAGAGCTCCAAGAGCCTTGTGGGGCCATCGGGGTGGGCGCGGATTCGAAAGAACCTACGCCGGCTTGCACGAAGGAGAAGGAGCTCTGACAAGGCACCAGAGAATGCATGGAGGAGGAGGAGGAGCCTCCCCCTATCCACTCGCGAACGATAGAGGGAAACCACAATTGAGAGTTCCTCATTTCAATCCACCACGAGGGCATTCTAATGGACAGTGTCAACCTCAGACGAGGATCCGTTGCCGATCCGACCATGGTGCGGTGAGGGGAGGAGAGCAAGGGGAGAGCAGTGGAAGCGGGGCAGACAAAGAGAGTGAGGAAAGTGGCTAAGGTTTGATCAAGGTGGTGGTTTTGTAGGGTTGGGGTGGGCCAGATCCTACATGGTCGTTGTGTACGAACCACCCGCCCCACATATGAGCTAGATACGAGGGGTGTTGGACAGCGGGGTTTGAGGGGTTCAGTTGGATGGCATTTTTGGGTTTGGGATGTGTCCAAGTTGTCCGCCCGAACATATGGGGAGTGGAGGGTCTAGTTGTAGATGAGCTGGCACTCCATTAGAAAAGGAGCTTTCACCCCTACAGAATAAGCTTGAGCCCACATGGAAGTGTATGATAAAAAGCTGGAGCCCACATGAGTTGACGCTACTAAAACAAGATGAAACCAACCAATTCGAAATCTCTTTCATACTAAAATCACTATTTTGACCTTATTAACAAAGTTAAGTATGCTCTAACCACATTTTGAACTTTTTGCGTGATCTGACCCTCGATTCTACCGCCAAGCAGCGTTGGTAGGGTTAATGAGCTACCACCATGGTTAACAGCGGTAGCCCTTGGACCATGTTCAGTCCGTAGCTGCTTACCATGCTAACATGGCAGAAGTCTACCATTGTCGCCCATGTTGGCGATGGGTTAAAAGGCTACCTCCAAAGACGTCTGTGGTAGGGCCTTAAGGCTACGTCCAACCGTGTTAGACAGGGGCGGAGCTAACTCCCAGCATCCCGGGGCGATTGCCTAAGCTGCTCTAGCCATTCTTCATCAAATAATACAAAGACACTAAGGTTAGTATGCATAGCCGCATAGGCTTTGTCCAGACGGAGCCTCTGGTTGGTGGTAGGGTCTTGAGGGTACCTTCAAAGCAGTGACAAGAGCTTGGGCTAAATTCCTGAAAGGCGGTTGGGGTGGGGTGGGGGGGGGATCTCAACACTACCTCTAAAAACGTCATAAAGTTAGACATCTGTCATGTCAAAATGGTCAGCGGACATGGTCCGATTGTGGACCGAGGCTATCGTTGTTCACCATGGCGGTACGCCCGGTAACCATACCACCTGCGGTAGGTTGAAGAGTCAGATCATGAAAACTTTTAAAATGAAATTATTTCATGCTAAACTCGTGATTATAAACATTAAAACAGTGATTTTGGCGCCTCTCTCTCTATCTCTCTGTGCAAATACGCTCGACGACTTGACCCGTTGACTGGACATGGGTCCTCCACTCGTTGCCATTTCCATCGCTGTCAGGTATCGGGTCCTACCTCCATTCCAACAAAGGGGGACAGGACAGGTTCACATCGAGTGAAAAGTAAATCCGCAATTCCCCAATCCGCATCGACTGGTAGCTGAAACCCCAAAAAGCCGCCACCCCCTACCTCCTGCCTTCGTCCTCCCGTCAGCCCGGCAGTGCCATCCAAGATCTAGCTAGCTCAAGAGCTATCCAGCTCAAGATCCAGGCTCGGCCACAGGCAGCCATGTGCTGCAGCGAGTGCGGCTGCTACGACGCATTCTGCGACTGCTGCTGCCCCTGCGTCTCCTACGACGCGCGCGAGACCATCCTCTGCTGCGCGGCCTGCCTCGCCGTGCTCGCCGGCGTCGTCCTCTTCGCCGTCCTCCTCGCGGCCTACGGCTTCATCCGCCACGCCGAGGTCGCCGTCGTCGACGCCTCCCTCACGCGGCTCGCGCTGGCCACGTCCCCCGCCACCGCCTTCGCCTACAACCTCTCCCTCACGCTCACCGTCCGGAACAAGAACTGGGCCATGAGCGTCAGGAACACCCAGCCGCTGGAGGCCGACTACAGCTTCGACGGCCAGCGCTTCGAGCGGGTCAAGCTCGCCGACGAGGGCTCCACGCACCCCGCCGGCAAGACCCAGGTGTACCACCTCGTCTCCGGCTCCGACGGCGCCTACGTCGCGCTCGGCAACGCCGGCGTCGCCGAGTTCAAGGAGGAGAACAAGACGGGGATGTTCCAGGTGGAGGTGGCGGTGTCGGGCGAGGTCAGGTACCAGGCGCACTTCACCAAGTGCAAGTTCCAGGCCAAATGCCCGCTCCAGCTGCAGCTCGCGCCGCCCGGCACGCCGGCCGTCGTCTTCCAGAAGGTCAAGTGCAAGCTCGCTCCGGCAGACAAGAACTGCTAGTCATTACTAAGATTCGTGGATTTCTTTCTCGAGCAATTTTAGTAGTGATTTCAGTAGTGATTTCTGTTGGTAGATTCGGAGGAACCAACTGCAGGTAGATTGACCCCATTGGTATGCACTTTTCTTCTGAGTTCTTTCTTCCAAGTAGATTAGTGTTTCAGCAAAAAAAAAAATCATGAAAAAATCCCTTGATTGTTCTTGTGCCTTACCATCTTGGCTATCTTGCTGAATATCTTGTGCCTCATGAACACAGATTATGATAGAACATGTGAACTAGCAAACGAATCTAGGCCTGTTAGTCAATTTAGTATGATAATATGTCTATTGTAAAAAAATCATGTACCGAGTCCTGTTAGTCAAGTTCCAGGGAGCACCAACAGAGGCAGCAACAATATCTCTTTAGGATAGTTATTAGGATCTCTAACTTAAAACTAGGATCGAGAGTTCTGTTTTCCCATGAAAACATGACAGTTATTCAGTAGTACTTATCTCACTACTGCCAGTAAACATTGCCCAAATCCATAATTTCACCAGTGTCACCATGGCAGACAAGAAACTATGCCAATGTACGTTTCAGATGGAATAACGCAAATGTACAGTCCACTTATCAGTTTAGAAACTCTGCTTATCAGAAACAGAATTCGATGTATTGCTCATAAGGCTTAACTGACAACTATATGGATGAAGTCATCAAATATTCCCCGCAATTTAAAACATACAGAAATTGACTCAAGGCCAGCACACTTTGATTAATCTCTAACAGAAACAATATAAGAAGAGCAACAATTGGGCACACACTTTGTTATCACAGACCAATTAACTCACTAGGAGTTGTCCAAATGGCCCAAGCAGGCCCTCCAAAACCTGCCCAGCCGACCAACATTTTCTTTGCTCCCAAGACTGTGCACTCCAGCAGGCTACAGGCATGAACTCGTCAAAACTCATTGGTGGACTTCCCAACTAAAAGCCGAAGGGGACAAGTAAAAACCTATTGCAACCTGGAACTTGGTGGCCATGTTTTGTATTTGTAATGAAAACAGAACCGGTTGGCAAACTAACAAAACCGATGAAGAAGCGAAATCAAGGCACACAACAGCCATAAAACTGCAAAAACACATTTTTGCAAACCTCCTTTTCTAAAAAAAAACATAACACTGAAGGTGAAAATACAAGTTTGTTTTAACAGTTGGATCTCCAATTGCTTGTCACAATGTAGGAATCATATCATGCCCACCCTTTCCCTGTTCCGATGGTGTGCTTATCGTCGCCGGCTGGTCTTCCTGGATTCGCTCGGCTTTGCTTTTTGGTGGATCCGTCTGGATTCGACCGGATTTCATGGTCTTCGGAGTTTCTATATGCTCTGCCCCGCATTTTCTTCTCCCGGATGGTGATTTGCTTCATAGATAGCGGTCGTCGCCGTATTTGGTCTGCATCGACGACTTCCCAGCCACTGCTTCCACAAACTCCTAGGTTTAAACAAGTTTGCTCTGCTGTGGCGGAAACCCAAAGGCAGCATCGAGCTCGGCTCACGGCACGCTATTTAAGAAACAACTCAGTAATCAGATGGAAAGAGATCAGATTCAACCGGCTGATTCTGTCGCCCGCGGAGCCATCCGAGCACGCGCTAAATATCACACTAGGCATTTATAAATAGACAGGTGACATTGTTTTGTTTTGGCAATGAAACTAGAGAGTTTATCCTACTTGGAAGTCTACGAAATAAGAGAGGAGAATCTGCAACTCTGAATTCCTCACACCTATTGGACAAGTTCAAGTTCTTGATCGCGCCCAAATCATGATAAAATTGTTCTCACACAGCAACCGATGAAGAATAAAATAGTCAAAACCGAGCATGTTCTAACTTCTAATGTAAGGTTACAGGGCATATCACCTTGTTTACCAAGGTTAATTACCAGTGAACAATCAGAGGGCTTGCTATTTCCTGAAGAACACTGCGTGTGATTTGGCATAACACCAGAGGTAACTCGGAGTAGCCACTAAACTAGTACAAGAAATTGAACTGCAAAAACCGTCTTAAATATTTAGAAACAGAGGAAGTAGCATTTGGTGACGACTTGGAAATACAACGAAAGACTGAATCTTGGCAGCTGCAAGGCCAACTCACGTTTCTGCAATGTAAAAACAGCTGAATCACAAATAGAGTACTACTGTACTAGTAATATGGATGGGTTCAGTGCCGTCTGTTCCTAAAAAACATCTTGAGATCTTCGTCTCCATCAGAGAAGTCCATGGCTTCGAGCGCAGCCTCCCGTGCTGTGTCGCTGCAAGCTCGGACCTGTTCCCTGTGAGCGAGGTAGTCGTCGTCGACCTCCACATAGCCATTCTTGGCGTACTCGCTCCGCACCCACGCCTGGAATATGGAGAATTCCTCTGCAGCCTCAAAGAAGTCGCGCGCATCAGCATACTCTGCCACCTTGAGCTCGTCCATCTCCTCTTCCGGCGAGGGAATCAGGTCAGGGTTCTGGAGCTTCAGCGCCTTGTAGCAGGAAGGGGCGCGATCGGGATGGGTCCGGCTGGAAAGGATGGAGGCCACCTCCGCCCGCGGCAGCCGCCTCATCTTCCTGCTTGGACCTGACTTGGCGTAGAAGGCCTTCTTTTTGGCGGCGAGCAGCTCGTCGTCGTCGTCGTCGTCTGCCTCCGCCTTCCTTTTGGCGGCGCACGGCTTCAGCGGGCGCTTCTCCGTCGAAGCATCTCGGCATTGCTTCAACGGGCGCTCCTCGCCGGCGGCCAACGCATGCTTGGCCGCGCTCTCGTCGGACGCCATGCTCCCGGTGATGCGCGAACCCTCCTCGCGGGCCATTGGTCGCTGATCTGACCTCCCGAGGAAGCCTCACACAGCGCGCCGCGAGATTTGTTGGAGACTCGAGGAACCCTGCTCTCGAATTGAGGGAGGAGGAACCGGCATTTTCTCCAGACTATATAAAGGCACAGAGCCTCGGTGAGTCGAAGTCGAAATCGGATAAATAGTTCCCGCTAGCTTTGTCGCTAGCAGTACGGAGTAATCATTAGATTCGGATTCGGTTACGTGACTGCGCCGAATATGAACTGCATGCCTCTTGATTATTAAACGTCGGATCCAATCATTGAAATCTTTTTCTTTAACATTGAAATCGTATCTATCCTTGCACTTTTCAAGATAATTAAGACTTCTTGTAAACTTCCCAACTGTCCTCAAGAGATCCAATGTGACATTGTCATTGATCCATCGGAAAAAAGGGTTTTCGCTGTTTTGATCTGAATTGGTTACAACTCAGCGATGACGATGTTTTTTGCGTTGTTTTCTTGTTAAAGGTATTGCTTAGATTTACACGGGCTGGTTTTCTAGGTGAAATCCTAGAATCTGTCCTTTGGGGGTCGGACTCAGTGACGGCGGCGCTTGAGAATTGCGTCCTTATTATTTGAAGGCGTTGTTGTTGAAGTATCTCGTCGTTCTTGTGGTGTCATGAGATGATTCGTGTGAATATGGTTATGGTTAGAGCATCTGCAACCACATATGACAAATATGGCCCCTCAAATGCCCGCAGAAGCGTCCGCTGGCAGTGACCCGACATGCCTCAAATTTTACTTGTTGCATCCGGACATCTCATGCTAGATTCTTAAATCCATACGAAGACATGCAAAAGAAAGTAGAACCTACGTACTGATGCAGAGACCGGGTAATCTTTTTTTTATATACATGTGTTGACTAGAGGAAAGGATGACTGTGTATCTGATTAGTCATCCATCTTGTAAGATTGCCACCCCTATGTTAATAGACCCATTAGCTTGCTCTGGTTTATGAGGGAACACTGCTACTGCAGTTTTCAACAATGGTCACACGAGTTGACCAGCACTTCCATGTACATGTCCTGCTAGCTTGCTATGCATTATGACTGAACACTCTACTGCTGCAGCTCTATTAAATGTATTTTTTTAGCAACTGGCGCTCGTGTGGACCGCACACAAACGTTAATTAAAAACTAAAACAACTGATTAGTGCGCAAACTCATGCCTCAACCAGAGGAGGTGTTGACTAACCCTGCACCAGACACTAGTAGAAAACAAGGCTTTGGTCCAGGCCGGGTCAGCCCATTAGTCCCGGTTCAGTCTAGAACCGGGACCAATGAGGGCATTGGTCCCGGTTCGTGAGCCCAGGGGGCCGGCCGGGTCACGTGGGCCATTGGTCCCGGTTCATCTGGACCTTTTGGTCCCGGTTGGTGGGACGAATCGGGACCAGTGGGCCTCGCTCCTGGCCCACCACCATTGATCCCGGTTGGTGGCTTGAACCAGGACCAAAGGCTCCCCTTTAGTCCCGGTTCGTGCCACCAACCGGGACCAATGAAGTGCCTATATATACCCCCTCGTGTAAGAGCAGAGCACACTGCTCTGTTTTTTTCTGGCCGAGGGGGAGAGGGCTTGGTGGTGCTCTAGCTCACCTCCTATGCACACAAGGTGTTCGATGGAATGTCCGAGCCACACTACTTAAGCTTCTCCTCTCCAAGCTCGACCTCCAAGCTCCATTTTCCACAATATTTGTCTAGGTTTAGCGGTCCGTCACGCCCCGTCCCCGTCTTCACCGCCGTCGATCACCCGCGCCGAGCTCATCGCCGGCACCACCGTGGTGAGCCTCTTGTTCTTATCTTCTTTCTGAAAGGAAAAATATTCTTACTTGTATGTTTACATAGATACTTGTATTATTTTCTTACTTTTATTATTGCATCTTATATAGTGCGATGGTTTTGGTATCCGCCCCCGTCGGCCCTCGTCCTGTCTATGATTCGGATGTGGTATATATATTATCTTTATAACTATTGGTTCATTTATTGTTTATGAAAATTATGCCGACCAACGTGACATATGTTTTATTTATGTAGGATGTATGTGAATCGAAAATGCCAACCGACCCTATTGTCGAGAGGTTAAATTTAGTTGAAGAAGAAAACAATTTGTTGAAGGAAAAAATAAAAAAAATTAAGGAGGAGAAGATGATATTGGAGTTGCATGTTGTGGATGTCGTCGATGATCACAAGATCAAGATGGATGCAATGCGCTTGAAGATTAGAAAGATTAGAAAATATGTCATTCATACCGAGGCTTGGTATCATTATGCCGTTGGATCAATTGTTACCTTGTTTGCGATTATGAACGCATTTGTTTTCGCATTGAAATGTTTTACATAGTTTCAATGTATGGTTTAATTAATTAGATGCTCTGGAGAGCTATATGTTGTTAGATGAGAACTATGTATGCATTTTGGTTTTAATGTGATGATGAACTTCTATTAATTTGGACACTTAATTATATATAATGCATGCAGATGAACCGGCAATGGATGTACGGTGACAAACACACCTGCGAGTACATTAAGGGCGTGCATGAGTTTCTCGATGCGGCTGAGGCAAACAAGCAGAATGGTTTTATGTGTTGTCCATGCACTGAATGTGGGAATACGAGGTCTTACTCTAACCGGAAAATCCTTCACTCCCACCTGCTTTACAAGGGTTTCATGCCACACTATAATGTTTGGACGAGGCACGGAGAAATAGGGGTTATGATGGAAGACGGCGAAGAAGAAGAGTGCGATGACAACTATGTGCCCCTTGAATACGGTGATGCTGCAACGGGGGGAGCTGGTGAAGATCAAGAGGAACCAGACGATGTGCCCAATGATGCTGCAACGGGTGAAGCTGCTGAAGATCAAGAGGAACCAGACGATGTGCCCGATGATGATGATCTCCGCCGGGTCATTGTCGATGCAAGGACGCAATGCAAAAGTCAAAAGGAGAAGCTGAAGTTCGATCGCATGTTAGAGGATCACAAAAAAGGGTTGTACCCCAATTGCGAAGATGGCAACACAAAGCTCGGTACCGTACTAGAATTGCTGTAGTGGAAGGCAGAGAATGCTGTGGCTGACAAAGGATTTGAGAAGCTACTGAAAATATTGAAGAAGAAGCTTTCAAAGGATAACGAATTGCCCGATAGTACATACGCAGCAAAGAAGGTCGTATGCCCTCTAGGATTGGAGGTGGAGAAGATACATGCATGCCCTAATGACTGCATCCTCTACCGCGGTGCATACAAGGATCTGAACGCATGCCCGGTATGCGGTGCATTGCGGTATAAGATCAGATGAGATGACCCTGGTGATGTTGACGGCGAGCCCCCCAGGAAGAGGGTTCCTGCGAAGGTGATGTGGTATGCTCCTATAATACCACGGTTGAAACGTCTGTTCAGAAACGAAGAGCATGCCAAGTTGATGCGATGGCACAATGAGAACCGAAAGAAAGATGGGAAGTTGAGAGCACCCGCTGACGGGTCGCAGTGGAGAAAAATCGAGAGAAAGTACTGGGATGAGTTTGCAAAGGACCCAAGGAATGTATGGTTTGCTTTAAGCGCGGATGGCATTAATCCTTTCGGGGAGCAGAGCAGCAATCACGGCACCTGGCCCGTGACTCTATGTATGTATAACCTTCCTCCTTGGATGTGCATGAAGCGGAAATTCATTATGATGCCAGTTCTCATCCAAGGCCCTAAGTAACCCGGCAACGAAATTGATGTGTACCTAAGGCCATTAGTTGAAGAACTTTTACAGCTGTGGAATGGAAATGGTGTACGTACGTGGGATGAGCACAGACAAGAGGAATTTAACCTTAAGGCATTGCTGTTCGTGACCATCAACGATTGGCCCGCTCTCAGTAACCTTTCAGGACAGACAAACAAAGGATACCACGCATGCACGCACTATTTAGATGACACTGAAAGTATATACCTGGACAAATGTAGGAAGAATGTGTACCTGGGCCATCGTCGATTTCTTCTGACTAACCATCAATGTCGAAAGAAAGGCAAGCATTTCAAAGGCGAGGCAGATCACCGGAAGAAGCCCGCCATGCGTACCGGTGATCACGTACTTGCTATGGTCAATGATTTACACGTAATCTTTGGAAAGGGTCCCGGTGGACTAGCTGTTCCGAATGACACTGAGGGACACGCACCCATGTGGAAGAAGAAATCTATATTTTGGGACCTACCCTACTGGAAAGACCTAGAGGTCCTCTCTTCAATCAACGTGATGCACGTGACGAAGAACCTTTGCGTGAACCTGCTAGGCTTCTTGGGCGTGTATGGGAAGACAAAAGATACACCTGAGGCACGGGAGGACCTGCAACGTTTGCACGAAAAAGACGACATGCCTCCGAAGCAGTATAAAGGTCCTGCCAGCTACGCTCTTACGAAAGAAGAGAAAGAAATCTTCTTTGAATGTCTGCTCAGTATGAAGGTCACGATTGGCTTCTCGTCGAATATAAAGGGAATAATAAATATGCCAGAGAAAAAGTTTCAGAACCTAAAGTCTCATGACTGCCACGTGATTATGACGCAACTGCTTCCGGTTGCATTGAGGGGGCTTCTACCGGAAAACGTCCGATTAGCCATTGTGAAGCTATGTGCATTCCTCAATGCAATCTCTCAGAAGGTGATCGATCCAGAAATTGTACCAAGGCTAAGGAGTGATGTGGCGCAATGTCTTGTCAGTTTCGAGCTGGTGTTCCCACCATCCTTCTTCAATATCATGACGCACGTCCTAGTTCATCTAGTTGATGAGATTGTCATCCTGGGGCCCATATTTCTACACAATATGTTCCCCTTTGAGAGGTTCATGGGAGTCCTAAAGAAATATGTCCGTAACCGCGCTAGGCCAGAAGGAAGCATCTCCATGGGCCATCAAACAGAGGATGTTATCGGGTTTTGTGTTGACTTCATTCCTGGCCTTAAGAAGATAGGTCTCCCTAAATCGCGGTATGAGGGGAGACTGACTGGAAAAGGCACTCTTGGAAGAGACTCAATAATATGCAGGGACGGATATTCTTGGTCTCAAGCACACTACACAGTTCTACAGAACTCTACCTTGGTGCCCCCGTATGTCGATGAACACAAGAACAGTCTGCGCTCCAAACACCCGGAGCAGTGCGATGACTGGATTACATGTGAACACATCAGGACTTTCAGCGGTTGGTTGGAAACACGTCTCAGAGGTGACAAAACTGTTTGTGATGAGTTGTACTTGTTGTCCAAGGGACCATCTTTGACTGTATTGACTTACAAAGGATACGAGATAAATGGAAATACATTTTACACGACCGCCCAAGATCAAAAGAGCACCAACCAAAACAGCGGTGTCCGCTTTGATGCAGCAACCGAGAGCGGAAAGGACACATATTATGGTTACATAGTGGACATATGGGAACTTGACTACGGACCTGATTTTAAGGTCCCTTTGTTTAAGTGCAAATGGGTCAATCTGTTAGGCGGCGGGGTACAGGTAGACCCACAGTACGGAATGACAACAGTGGATCTGAAAAATCTTGGGTACACTGACGAACCGTTCGTCCTAGCCAATGATGTAGCACAGGTTATCTATGTGAAGGACATGTCTACCAAACTGAGAAAAAGAAAAGATAAGGAAGCGAATACATCATACGATGAGCCAAAGCGCCACATAGTTCTTTCAGGAAAAAGGGACATCCTGGGAGTGGACGGCAAGACAGACATGTCTGAATATTATGAAAAGTTTCATGAAATTCCTCCCTTCAATGTCAAGGCTGACCCAAGCATCCTGATAAACGATGAAGATTATCCATGGTTACGGCGCAATAAGCAAATGACACGAGCGAAGAAAAAGTGAAGACTTTCTCCCGCAACTATTATGATGATACCATGCCAACTTTGTAACACACGAACATGCTACCATTGTCCGTTTTGTACATGCACATGCTATGTGGGTGAAATTATGATACCATGCCAACTTTCAACTTTTTCAGAGTTCATTTGAAATGCTTTAATGTCTTATGGATCGGCCCTCGTAATACCACTATTCAAATTTTAACTATTCAAATTTGAAAACTAATAGCACTAACAGAAAGTTTATAATTTTTTCTAAAACTAATGGCACTAACAGAAAGTTTATAATTTTTCTGACCTAAAA
The DNA here is from genome assembly GCF_003073215.2 of Triticum urartu. Lineage (NCBI taxonomy): Eukaryota > Viridiplantae > Streptophyta > Magnoliopsida > Poales > Poaceae > Triticum > Triticum urartu. The sequence goes on from NC_053023.1 coordinate 699,122,064, forward strand.
GCAAAAAGAATTAAAAAATGCAAAAAACAAAAGAAAATAAATAATGCAAAAACAAACAAAAACTGGAAAAAGTAAAGTTAATCACAAACTTGTGATTCAAACAAATTTCAAAGAATTCAAATTTTAACTATTCAAATTTGAAAACTAATGGCACTAACAGAAAGTTTATAATTTTTCTAAAACTAATGGCACTAACAGAAAGTTTATAATTTTGCTCCTTGCCCCTGGCCCATGACCATTAGTCCCGGTTTGTGCCACAAACCGGGACTAAAGGGTTGGTCCTCGTTGCGGGCAGAGTTTAGTCCCACCTCGCCAACCGAAGGGGGCTCACACCGGTTTATAAGCCCTTCCCTCTCTGCCTTGTTGAGCTCCTCTCAAAGTGAAAATAGATGCCCTAATAGAGAAAAGTTTAACCTAAATTCATAGTGAATTTCTCTGAAATTCATAGAAATTTACTATGAATTTAGGTTGAATTTTCTCTATAAGCGCATCTATTCTCATTTTTTAGTAAGTTAATCACAAACTTGTGATTCACACAAATTTCAAAGAATTCAACTTTTAACTATTCAAATTTAAAACTAATGTCACTAATAGAAAGTTTATAATTTTTCTAAAACTAATGGCACTAACAGAAAGTTTATAATTTTGCTAACCTAAAAGCAAACAGAATTAAAAATTAAAGCAAAAAACAAAAGAAAATAAATAATGCAAAAAAAGGAAAAAAAAACTATTTTATAGTAAAGTTAATCACAAAATAAAATAAATAAAGCAACAAAAAAACTAAAAAAACTAAAAAAGTGTTTTCAAATTTGAAAACTAATGGCACTAACAGAAAGTTTATAATTTTCCTAAAACTAAAAGCAAAAAGAATAAAAAATAAAGCAAAAAACAAAAGAAAATAAATAATGCAGAAAACAAAACAAAAAAATTGGAAAAATAGCAACAATAAGTATTTTGTTGTAAGTAGAAACAAAATAAAATAAATAAAGCAACAAAGAAAACAAAAAAAAGTGTTTTCAAATTTGAAAACTAATGGCATTAACAAAAAGTTTATAATTTTTCTAAAACTAAAAGCATAAAGAATTAAAAAATAAAGCAAAAAACAAAAGAAAATAAAATAAATAAAGCAACAAAAAACAAAAAAATGCCACCTACTGGGCCCCACGGCCTGAATACGACTAGAAACCCATCCAAGGGCCAGGATTCAGGCCCGCAGGAGGCCCAGTAGGCCCACAGGCATAGCAGTGACAATTAGGCCCGTAAGCCTGCAATGGAGAGAAGCTCGAGAGGGGTGCGGCAGTGGGGCTTATAAACCACTGCGCACCCCTCTCAACTAGCGAGGTAGGACTAAACTTTCGACGCCGCAGCAGCACAAGGCCTTTGGTCCCGGTTGGTGGCACCAACTGGGACTAAAGGGGGCATTGGTCCCGGTTGGTGCCACGAACCGTGACCAATGCCCCCCTTTTGTCCCGATTGGTGCTACCAACCGGGATCAAAGGCCGGCGCTTCCCGCCCTTTGGGCTGCTGAAAATTGGCATTTGGTCCCGGTTGGTGGCACCAACCAGGACTAAAGAGGGCATTGGTCCCGGCTGGCGCCACAAACCGGGACCAATACTCTGCAGGACTTAGGAAAATTTGATGAACTCATCGCTAGTTGCCCCCCGACCCGCCCGACGACGCCGAGCTCATCGACGCCGCAAGGCTGCACAGATCGACGACGTCCGCTGCCCCCCGAGCCCGCGCGCCCCTGCCCTCGCCCCCGAGCACGCCTTCACCGTCTGCCGTCCCCGAGCCTTCCTCGTCGCCGACGCCACCTCGCTGCGAGCGTTGCCCGTTCCCCTGCTCCTCCCCTTGTACTGGCCGCCGTCGCCACCGCCCCTGCCCTTCGCGCGCTGCCGCCCTGCGCCGCCCCTGCCCTGCGCGGCCGCCGCACGCCGCCCCTGCCCTTCGCTGCCGCCGCATGCCGCCCCGCCGCGCGCCTCCCCTGCCCTGCCATGCCGCCGCCCCTGCGCGCCCTTCATTTTGTTGGGTTTCGTAGTAATTTCAAAAAATTTCCTACACACACGCAAGATCATGTGATGCATAGCAACGAGAGGGGAGAGTGTTGTCTACGTACCCAACGCAGACCGACTGTAGAAGCGTTGACACGACGTAGAGGAAGTAGTCGTACGTCTTCACGATCCAACCGATCAAGCACCGAAACTACGGCACCTCCGAGTTCGAGCACACGTTCAGCTCGATGACGATCCCCGGACTCCGATCCAGCAAAGTGTCGGGGAAGAGTTCCGTCAGCACGACGGCGTGGTGACGATCTTGATGTACTACAGCAGTAGGGCTTCGCCTAAACTCCGCTACAGTATTATCGAGGTATATGGTGGCAGGGGGCACCGCACACGGCTAAGGAATAGATCACGTGGCACGGTTTGTGCCACGAACCGTGACCAATGCTCCGTCTATATAAGCCACACTTGTGAAAATTTTGGTTCAGTTTCTTCGATCCCGCCCCGACGCCGCCAGGCCGTGCTCGCCGTCGCTGCCCTCGCACGGTCGCCGCTCCTCGAGCGCGCCGCCCCTCGAGCCCGCGCCGCCTCGAGCCCGTGCAGCCTCGGAGCTCGCCGTCGTCCCCGAGCCCTCCTCCCCGAGCTCACGCCGCCCCTCGAGCTCGCCGTCGTCCCCAAGCCCGCGCCGCCCCGAGCCCGTGCCGCCCCCGATCTCGCGGTCATCCCCGAGCCCATGCCGTCCTCGCCGCCCTCCTCCCCGAGCCATCCGCCGCCCTCGCCGACGCCCTCGCCGCCGCCGCCGTCGCCCTCGCCGGTCAACCTCGCTGCTGTGAGCCGCCGCCACCCCAGTTTATCATTTTTTTCATTTTTTGTTCGTATATATAATGTATATATGTATGTGGCTATATATATGTATGTATAGATGTTCATATATGTGTAATTTTTTGTTCAGATAATTTTTTGTTCATATATGTATTTTTTTGTTTATGTGTATTTTTTTCATAGCATTTTTTGTTCATATTTTTTCATAGCATTATTTCCATGTATATATGTATGTGGCTATGTATGTATAGATGGATAGCATTTTTTTCCATGTATGCATGTCATTGTCGATATACCCCCTCCCCGTTAACTTCGACAGGAGGGGGGGTCGATATAACCCTCTCCGATAAATTCGACATGAGGGGGGGTCGATATACCCCCTCCCTGATAACTTCGACATGAGGGAGGGTCGAGGGTTGAGAACTAGTTAGGGGGTCAAGGGTCGAGAACGTCGAACATTCATGAGAGAGGCGAGGAAGAAGGGGAAGAAGAGGGAGAAGAAGAGGAGAGGAAGAAGAGGAAGTCTTCTCCTCTATTCTTTCTTCTCTTCTTTTTTCTTCTTCTTCCTATATGTATTAGTTTTTTTATTTAGGTTGTTAATTAGTAGATATTAATTTTGTTCATATATGTATGGATGCATGTGATATGTATGTATGTATCGGGTATGTCGTTGTCGATATACCCCCTACCCGATAACTTCGACATGAGGGGGTCGAGAGGGGGTCTAGGGTCACCGAGGGGTCGAGGGTCGTCGAACATGAGAGGAAGAAGAGGATAAAAAATGAAGAGGAAGAAGAAAAAAAAAGAGAAGAAGAAAGAATATAGGAGTTCTTCTCCTCTATTCTTTCTTCTCCTCTTTTTTTCTTCTTCTTCTTCCTCTTTTTTTATCGGGAACGAGGGTCGAGGGTCGCCGAGCGGTAGAGGAAACCCTAAATAGCAAGTATCGTCGGTGTGAGATACATGTGGCCGTCGGTGTCGGACAGTACATCCACGTCCCACAAGTGACGCGGGCTTCGACGCCCACGTCACTTGTGGGACGTGGATGTACTGTCCGACACCGACGGCCACATGTATCTCACACCCACGATACTTGCTATTTAGGGTTTCCTCTACCGTTCGGCGACCCTGACCCTCGACGACCCTCGTTTCCGATAAAAAGAGGAAGAAGAGAAAAAAAAGAGGAGAAGAAGATTTCTTCTTCTCTTTTTTTTCTTCTTCTTCCTCTTTATTTTATCGGAATCACTTGTGGGACGTGGATGTAGTGTGACACCGACGGCCACATGTATCTCACACCCACGATACTTGCTATTTAGGGTTTCCTCTACCGCTCGATGACCCTCGACGACCCTCGTTCCTGATAAAAAAAAGAGGAAGAAGAAGAAAAAAAGAGGAGAAGAAAGAATAGAGGAGTTCTTACTCCTCTATTCTTTCTTCTCCTCTTTTTTTTTCTTCCTCTTCTTTTTTTATCCTTGAAGCGTTGTCGAGGCCACCCCAAACCCTAGAGAAGCAGCGTCGAGGCCACCCCAAACCCTAGAGAAGCAGCGTCAATATTTGTTGTCAATATTTGAATAATATATCCATCTGTCATGTTTGAATAATAATTTCCATGTTGTCAATATTTGTAGAAACTATGGACACAGCCCGAGATGAAGTACAAGAAGAGTTGTTGGGGGACATAATCGCACGAGGAAGTGATGCCGTCTGCTCGTTGTTTCTCAACGACACCGATGGTCTGGAAGCAGCTGGCTATGATTATGATGGCTTCGGTGACCTAATGCCGGTGCAAGAAGGAGACCGTGATGACGTCTCCGGTGACCGAACCGAGTCCGGCCAGGTATATATATATATTAGTTAAGCTTCTGCTGACTAGCTAATTGATGCATTCATTGTTTTGGTATGTACACATATTAATTAAGTCTTTGTTCTTTTTTCTAGCCCTCCGGATCGAGCACAACTTCGGTAAAGAGACGAGGCCCGAAGAAAAAGTTGAGCTCGGATGAAAAGTTTGAGATCATAGCAATCGTGCCCGACGGCCAACCGATTGAACCCCTCCGGACAAAGAGCGCATTTGTTGCTCAGTGCGGGGTTTTGGTTAGGGACAAGATCCCGATCAACATCCAGCAATGGTTAAAGCCGGCTACAGAAGACCCTGAGGTGTCTTATGTCAATGATATGCAGAAAAATGATCTTTGGACTGAGCTGAAGTCAAATTTCACCCTACCGCCAGAGGATGATCCAGAGAAGCCATTTAAAGAGCAATTAATCAAGTCTTTTGCTCTTAAGAGGATGGCAGAACTATTCAGGAGGTGGAAGAAAGAGCTGAATAAGTTTGTCGAAAATAAAGAGACACCAGAATTCAAGGGCGGATATGAGAAGATCAGAGATCACTGGCCCGCATTTGTGGCCCACAAGACATCGGAAAAGAGTAAGAAGATGTCGGCGACAAACAAGCAAAATATTGCGAAGAAGAAGCATCACCATCGCACGGGGTCAGGTGGCTACCTCGTAGCCTGGCCTAAGTGGGCCAAGACTAAGAATGATTTGGTTGATAAAGGGATCGAACCAGAGACAATTAACTGGCCAGACCGTTGCCGGACTTGGTTCTTCGGGGCTGGCGGAACCTTGGACCCTGTAATAGGGAAGTGCATTTGGACGAACGATCAAATGGACATACCAATCAGGAAGCTTCAGCAGTATATCGAAGCAGCGTAGCAAGGGACGTTCTTTCCAGACAGAGAGAACGACGAGCTCACAATGGCCCTCGGGAATCCTGAGCACCCTAGACGGACACGAGGCACGCCAGGCTCCATTCCATGGAAGGTTGGGTTTCCGGACGCAGGCGGTTACAAATGCCAGGAGAGGAGGAAAAAATTGCAGCAGACCCAAATGCAGGCGCTGCAAGCAAGGGTACAAGAAATAGAGGAACGAGAAGCAAATCGCAGCAAACGAACTGCCGAAGCTTCCCCCGAAGCTACCCCGCCATCTCAGCGGAGAAGCAGCGTGGCTTCCACCGAGCTGCTTCAGCCGAAGCATGCCTTGACGGCTCCTGCCAGCTATCCCGTGGATGCTATCACGGAGTCTCAAAATTGCCACCTTATGACGCAATGGATGAATTTGAAGGTCAAGGCGGCTGTTGGCTCTATTTATCCTACTGAACCCGGTGCAACTTTTCACTGCTGGCCGATTCCAGAAGGATATGCTAGGGTGATGGTGGATGAAATAACGGAGGGATTTGAGGACCTCCAGCTTGACCACCCTACCAGTGAAGGGGAGACTAGGCTGGGTTCTGCTCTGAAGACTCCATGCCTATGGCGGAAGGAGCTCATCAACCTTCCGAACTGGATGCCTCCGCCTCCTCCTCCTCCTCCTCCAGCAAGTCAGGGCACTCCGCCTCCTCCTCCGGCGAGTCAGGACACTCCTCCCCCTCCACTGCCTCCTCCACCGGCGAGTGACGATCAGGGCACTCGACCGGCTCCTTCTCCGGCGCGTGGCGGCACTCCGCCTCCTTCTCCGCCTGCGCCGACGCGCCCGAGCAGCCAGCCTCATCCTTCTCCGCCTCGTCAGCAAGGGCGGAAGAGACCTGCCGCCGCACCGGCTGCTCCGGCGCGTCGTAGTCCTTCTTCTCCGCCTCATAAGCAAGTAAAGAAGACAACCGCTCCGTCTGCTCTGCCGGCGTCTAGCGGTACAGCCAGAGGCAGGAGGAAATACAGATTCGGTCCTTCTCTGAAGACTCCAGAGAAGTTACCATACGAGAGGACCCCGGAGGAGAACGCCGAGATCGCACGAGAAGAAGTGAGGAACTACTTTGAAGGGGTGAAAGCAAAGAAACATCCACCTCCGGAGGAGAAGGTAGATCCGGTGAAAGCGAAGCGCACTCTGGCTGCCCTGACAAAACCACCCAAGTCTCCGCCGAAAGGATACTATGAGCGCATTATTGGAAAGGAATTTGCCGAAGCGGAGCGGACGGGAAGTACTGTCAGTGATCAAAGGCTGAAAGAACGACGAGCTGGGAAACAAATTGCCCAGCTCGGCGAACAAGCGAAGCAATCGTGCCCCCCCGCTCAAGGTGCCTAGCGACATCGTCGCTAATGATCCGAGGATGGTGCCCGGTTATAGCAATCTTGGCGATTACCTGCCCGACGATGTACATTATGATTTCATGGAGGTGTGGATACAAAGATACGAGTACGGGAAGCCTCTCGTCAAAGATGAAAGATCTCTATCAACGATGATGCGAAGATTGCATGATTGGTACTTGAAAATCTGCAGAGAGTCTGGGGGGAGGAGTACTTTGTATGTGAGAGTTAAAAAGGAGCATGACCTCGTTGGAATTGAACTGTTGCCTGTTCCATTTGAGGAGTTCTTTCAGTTTTTCAATCAATTGGCCCTCGATAAAACAACGGTCACCTGCTACTGTCTGTAAGTAGTACTACTTCTGTCATTAAGTCTCTCTATATAGCTCAACTCTTTCATTGCATGTATTTATAATCATCCTCACTATATTATGCAGATTGAAGATCGCCGAATTGAAGAAAAGACAAGTCGGTGATATTGGGTTCATTAACACATATCTCATAGATGCAACTCAGGTTAAATTTCATGCCACAGATACCGAGGCCAACTTGCTACGATCGTTGGTAATAAATGAAAACAAAGATATAATACTCTTTCCTTACAACTTCAAGTGAGTGTTACTGTCTTGTGCGTATTCGGTTTCCCTTATATATTAGTCAAGGTTATAGTAATGTAATTGATGAGTTATGCATGCGTGTGCAGTTTTCACTATATTCTCCTAGAGATTAAGCTTGAGCAAGGACTAGTAACCGTCTTAGACTCAAGACGAAAAGATCCCCAGGACTATGCGGACATGACTCAAATGCTCGAGAAGTAAGTTAAATCGATCATTATCCACCATATCAGCAACTTTGTTCATTTCCTGATATATCAAGTAATTGTTTTCTTTGTCTGGCAGGGTTTGGAAAAAATTCTCCAAAAAAGCTCCAGGACTCCCGAAGAAGCTGCAATTTAGACACCTGAAAGTAAGTACTATAGTAGCATGTTCCGCGCATCTCCTATTGATTCAAGCGCTAGTTTCATCAATACCATTTGGCATTCTTGCTTATCAGTTTGATTGACCTCTATTTCTTGTAAAGTGGTTGTGGCAGGAACAAGGGAATGATTTCTGTGGATACTATGTTTGCGAGTCCATCCGCCACACGACCTGTGAGCGGGACTACACTGACAAACAATATGAAGTACGTAAATAACAACATTCACAATTTTATTTTATTACCATCATTTGTGTTGAGTTTCATTCATTCATATATATATGTATTGACCCCCTTCTTCAAATTAGATGTTTCGGAAGCGGGATGAACTCCTAGCACCAGCTCGCATGCGAGCAATTCAAGAGGAATTGGCGGCGTTCTTTCTTGACCACGTGATCGCTGAAGACGGAGAATACTATGTGGACCATGAGTCCGTATGATTATATTTGTAAGAGATAATTATTGTATATATGTAGCCGGTAGTGTCGGATAGATATACGAGAACTTGTTGTTCGACCAATCTCTCGGAGAAGGAGAGGTGGTCGATATCACTTCTCTCTGTATGCATATATGTTCATGACGATCTTCCGTTTCCTTTGTTTGCTTACTAGCTAGCTAGCGTGTCTAGTCCTCTCTATACATATGTATAGTACGTAGCATCGACCAAGCACAGACATAAGAGAGGACACTTCTCTCTATTAATTATAGCTAGCTAACACAATATATGAAACACCTAAATTAACCCCCAAAACCCCCAACCCCCCCCCCCCCTTTCAAAAAAAAAAAAAAACCCCAGCCATAGAAATGCTGACGCGTGGATGCCTATTGGTCCCGGTTGGTGCCACCAACCGGGACCAAAGGCCCTCCTGCGTGGGCTCCGCGCACAGGCCACATGGAGGCCCATCTGTCCCGGTTCTGGATTGAACCGGGACTAAGGGGACAAGGCATTAGTACCGACCCTTTAGTCCCGGTTCAGGAACCGGGACAAAAGTCCCTTACGAACCGGGACAACAGGCCCTTTTTCTACCAGTGAGAGGAGGTGGATGCTGCCAACGCACCAATAGGCAGCTCCAGAGTAGGGGGAGCTGCTGCCACTGTTATTGGTAGTTTCATAGGCAAATGAGTTAGAGGCAGAAAGCTGGTAGCTTGCTCCATTGCATGTTAAAGCATGGCAATGGCTGGGGCGCCTGAAATCATAGGCACCCAAGCTTATAGTAAGATGATGGGATCATAGCTGAAATTGGCGAATAGCCGTCAAATTATAGAATGAATTGATCTAAATCGGATCATAGCTGCACAGGCCTTAGCAGAACAGAGTTTCCATATAGAAAAATAAACCAACAAATAATATTTGCAGCCTTGCGATAACACATCATATTGCACACATGATTTAGCAGGTAGGTCTGACCCTCTCACTAGACTGCACCCACAAATAAACCAAGGCTTGTGACTGCCACCAGAAAGCTACATTTTAGGTGCAGTAATACATATTAATCATGGAATCAAAGAGATGTCACTTGAGAGATAAAGTGCAAGATTGAAGTATAAAATTTTGTCATCAGAAATTTCATAGGATTAATTCCTAATCTCGGGTCTATGTGCCCCTCGTCAAATATGCAAAGACATATAGTATAATAGGTATAAATACAATCAATAAAGACTGCCAACAATAGATAGAGATAATAAAAAAGAAGTTCTCCAGGCATAAATAATAAAAACTACTCCAACAAATAATAGTTATTCCACAACTAGCTCAACCTTATGAGCAAAATTAAGCACTAGTACCGTTTTCTTGTCAAGCCTTAATACTTGGCTACAGTTACCAAATGTTTGGGATCATTAATTTAACCAAGGTCACCAGCCATTACATACCGGCCCTCTAGTCTAGATAAATATAAGTTTCACCACCACCAAAATACAACTAATATAGTCTAGATAAATATAAGTTATACACCACCAAAATATACAACTAGTTGCAGCTTCCAAAAGATGCCATGCAAGCAAGGTTAGAGGTTACAAACATTGCATATGCTGGGCACATATAAATAATAATGGGGCAACTCATGCATGCATGCATGCATCCATCACAAACAAGACGGAGCTAGAGCGCAAAGCAGCATCTGGCATCGACGGCTTCCTCGTGATGTATGAAACGCGTGACACAGTCCACGGGGGCGACTCGCACTGGTTCCCTTTTCTTGCTGCTGGTTGTTGCTTTAGTCTTAACCTGGACAATGGTGATAAGTACATCATGCTTGGGCGGACGATATCCACCTAGCAGCATATACGTACGTACACATATATATGTTAGTACAGCAACACTATATATATCTAACATGAACTGATTGATCACAAAAACCATGCACAAATGACATCAGAGAGAGAGAGAGAGAGAGAGAGAGTTAGTTATATATACTCACTTTGTAGTTGCACCACGTAAAACAAAATAGCACCAGAGTCCACATCTTTGCCAGCATAATCCAAGCACAACCCTCACCCACACAATTAATTATCCACAAGCCATGAGAATGGCAAAAGGATGGGCTGGCTGAGATACACAGAATGATCTTTATCAAGCAGCCGATAAGCAGCAAGCCCTCCATCTCTGCATGTGTAGATAAAGCCATCGACAGACACACATCTACCATTTAAAGGGCACTTTGTAGGGCTAGTCCTTGGCAGGTCCTCCGCGAATGCGGCCCAAGGCATGACAACACGCCATTGCTTGGCACCCAGGTCAAACAAAAGACAGGAACCTGTGAGAGCATCACAGACTATAAAGGAATCGTCATTCACTGCTACATATACAGATATCATAACCTTCCTGTGGAGAACATGCGACTGATCTGTCTTGCAACGCAGCCACGTGGTGGATCCATAACTGAACCTTGTCTGATGGAAAACTTTCAGAGTATCAGTAAGGGCAATGGTCTCTCCACCAACTGTGATAAACAAAACAAAAGTATCAGCACTTGGCAGCTGCCGTACAGATAGACGATCCGTAGCCATCGTACGGTCCTTGTTCAGACTAAACTCAAGCATGCCATCTTGTTTCCTCGAAACGGCGCGTATTTTTGAGCCACTGTGAAGGAAAAAGTGCCAATAGTCACCATCACCAACATATTCTGCAACATAAAACGACGGTTGGAGGGGCTTGCCATCGTCTCCTCCTCCTTGCAACAGTGAAGTCTCATCCATGACGCCTGTATGGTAGATGACTAGTTGTGAGCCAGCTTGGCAGATGATAAACAGATCTTTGTTGATACTTGTTGTAGCAACCGGACGCCTTTCAAAAGGGACTCGGTGTTGCATTGAAGCACGGCCATCCAGCGTGCGGTGAGGCATTGCCGGCAAGGGCTGCTGTGACGGGAGAGAGCAGTCGCGGGCAACGTGACCTTTGGTGCCGCAGGAAAAGCAAAGGCGTGGACAGTCTTTCATTTCGAGAAACCGTCTGCAGTAAGAACCAAATTAAACATGTCATCACTCCACTCACCAAGAGAAACTTACTAAGAAAGATGTAATAAGCTAGGTTAAACATGAATCTAAACTAATTTAGATCAAGCAAGACCTGCACCAATCAAGCATCTTGGAGGGTTTGTCGACGTGTTGCTGGGAACAGCTGGTTAGATCCTTCTCTTGCCCTTCTTGGTGTTGTAGCAGCACCGGACAGTCCTTGTCCTCGTACTCCCTCCTCGCCGTCGCCGGAGGTGAGGTGGCGGCCGAAACCCTAGCTAGCACGGGGGACGATGGAGGGCGGGAGCGCCGATTCTGGACGGAGCGGAAGGAGGCGTGGGGCTTGGGGAGCTCGGGGGGAGTGCTTCCCTCGCCGGAGCTCACCGGAATAGGCCGGTGTGGGTGGTGGCGGCGGCGAGGGAGAGGGGTTCGTGGGGGAGAGAGGAGCGAGGTCGCGAGACAGAGAGGGAGGAGGCGTTCGGTGGAGTTGGGTGGGCTCTATCTCCTGGGCTCTTTTTTTCTCCTTTTCTCTAGATGGATGTGGGGTGGGGAGCTAGATGGATGGATATGCGCCACGTCATCGATCCGTGGCACAAACGTTTCCACCAATAGGAATCAAGCTCATGCAATTGTGTTCTCCCTTTTGTTTTTCATCTAAAAACTTTTACTCTCTTGGACCGCTGAAGGAGGGCAAGTGCTAACCGCGTCCACGCCGATGAAGGGTCTAGCGTCCTCTGGCCTCACCACCATCGGAGTAGCGCTAGAGGTGGAGGCCACCGAAACCATAGCCATGAGGTAGGGTTGTGGGTGGACGGAAGGAGCGGATCTTGACGCATGGATGGACGCGGCAGGACAAGGTACGGCGGACCCAGCTGCCGGCGATCTATGAGGGGAGAGGAGGATCACAGCGGCATGCCGGATCCAGCCACTTGTAAACTGCACCATCTTCGAGTTAGTATCTGGCTATCGAGAGGGAACGTGTCCGGTTTATGAAGGAAGTGTATTGCTCGTTGCTCCATTGACCTTGAAACTTCTCGTGCTCTTAAAGGGGGGCATTTCAGACACGTTCCCGGACATGGCATTTTTTGGGACCGCCTGGAATATTTGAGACATTTACTGCATCTGTAGGGATTTAATGTGGAAAATTGCAGATCTCCACGGCGGCCACCTGAAATGATGTCAATAAGTGGTTTGTAAATCATATATGATGTCTTTGCAGTATGCGTAGGACTAATGCAACCAAAGGAGGAGGAGCCATACCACTGGGGGACGAATGTACCTCGGCGGCATGTCGGATCTAGCCATAAAAATCCACGGAAAATCATACGATGCCGGAAATCCTCGGGACCTGGCACGGTGTCGTCATATGGCCCTTGTAAGGTGTGGTAAAAATTTGTGCGCGTTTCGCAGAAGTCTGACCGGCGGCCACTTGTAAACCGCACCATCTTTGAGTTAGTATCTTGCTATAGAGAGATAATGTTTCGGTTTGTGAAGGAACTGCGCTGCCCGTTGCTGTTGGGAAACGTAGCAGAAATTGAAAATTTTCTATGCATCACCAAGATCAATCTATGGAGTAATCTAGCAACGAGGGGAAGGAGAGTGCATCTACATACCCTTGTAGATCGCTAAGCGGAAGCGTTCAAGTGAACGGGGTTGATGGAGTCATACTCGTCGTGATCCAAATCACCGATGATCCTAGTGCCGAACGGACGGCACCTCCGTGTTCAACACACGTACAGCCCTGTGACGTCTCCTACGCCTTGATCCAGCAAGGGGAGAAGGAGAGGTTGGGGAAGACTCCATACATCAGCAGCACGACGGCATGGTGGTGATGGAGGAGCGTGGTACTCCAGCAGGGCTTCGCCAAGCACCGCAAGAGACGAGGCGGGAGAGAGGTAGGGCTGCGCCAGGGAGAGGTCAAAACTCATGTGTTGGAAGCCCCAAAGACCTCAACTATATATAGGGGAGAGGGAGGGGGCTGCGCCCCCTCTAGGGTTCCCACCCCAAGGGGTGCGGCAGCCCCAAAGCCCATCTGGGCGGCGGCCAAGGGGGGGAGAGGGGGAGACTTGCCCCCCAAGTAAGGTGGAGGCGCCCCCTCCCTAAACCCTAGGCGCCTTGGGCCCTTGTGGGGGGGCACACCAGCCCATCTGGGGCTGGTCCCCTCCCACACTTGGCCCATGCTGCCCTATGGGGCCGGTGGCCCCACTTGGTGGACCCCCGGGACCCTCCCGGTGGTCCCGGTACATTACCGATAGCAACCGAAACCTTTCCGGTGACCAAAACAGGACTTCCCATATATAAATCTTTACCTTTGGACCATTCCGGAACTCCTCGTGATGTCCGGGATCTTATCCGGGACTCCGAACAACATTCGATAACCACGTATATCTATTCCCTATAACCCTAGCGTCATCGAACCTTAAGTGTGTAGACCCTACGGGTTCGGGAGTCGTGCAGACATGGCCGAGACAACTCTCCGGTCAATAACCAACAGCGGGATCTGGATACCCATGTTGGCTCCCACATGCTCCACAATGATCTCATCGGATGAACCACGATATCAAGGACTTAATCAATCCCGTATACAATTCCCTTTGTCTAGCGGTACGATACTTGCCCGAGATTCGATCGTCGGTATCCCGATACCTTGTTCAATCTCGTTACCGGCAAGTCTCTTTACTCGTTCCGTAACACATCATCCCATGATCAACTCCTTGATCACATTGTGCACATTATGATGATGTCCTACCGAGTGGGCCCAGAGATACCTCTCCGTTTACACGGAGTGACAAATCCCAGTCTCGATTCGTGCCAACCCAACAGACACTTTCGGAGATACCTGTAGTGTACCTTTATAGCCACCCAGTTACGTTGTGACGTTTGGCACACCCAAAGCACTCCTACGGTATCCGGGAGTTACACAATCTCATGGTCTAAAGAAATGATACTTGACATTAGAAAAGCTTTAACATACGAACTACATGATCTTGTGCTAGGCTTAGGATTGGGTCTTGTCCATCACATCATTCTCCTAATGATGTGATCCCGTTATCAATGACATCCAATGTCCATGGTCAGGAAACCGTAACCATCTATTGATCAACGAGCTAGTCAACTAGAGGCTTACTAGGGACATGGTGTTGTCTATGTATCCACACATGTATCTGAGTTTCCTATCAATACAATTCTAGCATGGATAATAAACGATCATCATGAACAAGGAAATATAATAATAACCAATTTATTATTGCCTCTAGGGCATATTTCCAACAGTCTCCCACTTGCACTAGAGTCAATAATCCAGTTCACATCGATATGTGATTAACACTCAAGGTCACATCCCCATGTGACTAACACCCAAAGAGTTCTGGGTTTGATCATGTTATGCTTGTGAGAGAGGTTTCAGTCAACGGGTCTGCAACATTCAGATCCGTATGTACTTCGCAAATTTCTATGTCATCTTGTAGATGCAACTACTACGCTACATTTGGAGCCATTTCAAATAACTGTTCTACTTGGAGCTATTCTAAATTGTTGCTCCATTATATGTATCCGGTATCTCTACTCAGAGCTATCCGGATAGGTGCTAAGTTTGCATCGACGTAACTCTTTACGTCGAACTCTTTGTCACCTCCATAACCGAGAAACATATCCTTGTTCCTCTAAGGATAATTTAGACCGCTATCTGGTGATCTACTCCTAGATTACCTTTGTACCCTCTTGCCAGATATGTGGCAAGGCACACATCAGGTGCGGTACTCAGCATGGCATACCATATAGAGCCTATGACAAAAGCATAGGGGACGACCTTCGTCCTTCCTCTTTCTTCTGCCGTGGTCGAGCTTTAAGTCTTAACTTCATACCTTACAACTCAGGCAAGAACTCCTTCTTTGACTGATCCATCTTGAACACCTTCAAGATCATGTCAAGGTATGTGCTCATTTGAAAGTACCATTAAGCATTTTGATCTATCCTTATAGATCTTGATGCTCAATGTTCAAGTAGCTTAATCCAGGCTTTCCATTGAAAAACACTTTCCAAATAACCCTATATGCTTTACAGAAATTCTACGTCATTTCTGATCAACAATATGTCAACAACATATATTCATCAGAAATTCTATAGTGCTCCCACTCACTTCTTTGGAAATACAAGTTTCTCATAAACTTTGTATACACCCAAAATCTCTGATCATCTCATCAAAGCATACATTCCAACTCCGAGATGCTTACTCTAGTCCTTAGAAGGATTGCTGGAGCTTTGCATACTTGTTAGCATCTTTCAGGATTGACAAAACCTTCCGGTTGTATCACATACAACCTTTCCTCAAGAAAATCGTCGAGGAAACAATGTTTTGACATCCTATCTGCAAGATTTCATAAATAATGCAGTAATCGCTAATATAATTCCAACAGACTCTTAGCATCGCTACGAGTGAGAAAGTCTCATCGTAGTCAACTCCTTGAACTTGTCGGAAAACATCTTAACGACAAGTCGAGCTTTTTTATGGTGATACTTACCATCATTGTCCGTCTTCCTTTTAAAATCCATATGTACCTAACAGCCTTACGACCATAAAGTAGTTCTTCCAAAGTCTACACTTTGTTTTCATATATGGATCCTCTCTCGGATTATATGGCCTCGAGCCATTTTGGAATCCAGGCCCACCATCGCTTCTCCATAGCTCGTAGGTTCATTGTTGTCTAGCAACATGACTTCCAAGACAGGATTACGTACCACTCTGAAGTAGTACGCATCCTTGTCATCCCACGAGGTTTGGTAGTGACTTGATCTGAAGTTTCATGATCACTATCATAAGCTTCCACTTCAATTGGTGTAGGTGCCACAGGAACAACTCCCTGTGCCCTGCCACACACTAGTTGAAGAGACGGTTCAATAACCTCATCTAGTCTCCACCATCCTCCCACTCAATTCTTTCGAGAGAAACTTTTCCTCGAGAAAGGACCTGATTCTAGAAACAATCCCTTATTGCTTTCGGATCTGAGACAGGAGGTATACCCAACTGTTTTGGGTGTCCTATGAAGATGCATTTATCCGCTTTGGGTTCGAGCTTATCAGCCTGAAACTTTTTCACATAAGTGTCACAGCCTCAAACTTTTAAGAAATGACAGCTTAGGTTTCTCTAAACCATAGTTCATACGGTGTCATCTCATTGGAATTACGTGGTGCACTATTTAAAGTGAATGTGGTTGTCTCTAATGCCTAACCCATAAACTATCGTGGTAATTCAATAAGAGACATCATGGTATGCATCATATCCAATAGGGTGCAGTTATGATGTTCGGACACACCATCACACTATGGTGTTCCAGGCTGTATTAGTTGTGAAACAATTTCCACAATGTCTTAATTCTGTGCCAAACTCGTAATTCAAATATTCATCTCTATGATCATATCATAGATATTTTATCCTCTTGTCACGACGATCTTTCAACTTCACCCTGAAATTACTTGAACCTTTCAATAATTCAGACTCGTGATTCATCAAGTAAATATACTCAACATCTACTCAAATCATCTGTGAAGTAAGAACATAACGATATCCACTACACGCCTCAGCACTCGTTGGACTGCACACATCAAAATGTATTACTTCCAACAAGTTGCTTTCTAGTTCCATTTTACTGAAAATGAGGCTTTCAGTCATCTTGCCCATGTGGTATGATTTGCATGTCTCAAGTGATTCGAAATCAAGTGAGTCCAAACGGTCCATTTGCATGGAGTTTCTTCATGCATATACACCAATAGACATGGTTCGCATGTCTCAAACTTTTCAAAAACGAGTGAGCCCAAAGATCCATCAACATGGAGCTTCTTCATGCGTTTTATACCGATATGACTTACGTGGCAGTGCCACAAGTAGGTGGTACTATCATTACTATCTTATATCTTTTGGCATGAACAAGTGTATCACTACGATCGAGATTCAATAAACTATTCATTTTAGGTGCAAGACCATTGAAGGTATTATTCAAATAAACAGAGTAACCATTATTCTCCTTAAATGAATAACCATATTGTGATAGACATAATCCAATCATGTCTATGCTCAACGCAAACACCAATCTCGATGGTAGAGGGAGCGTGCGATGCTTGATCACATCAAGCTTGGAAAAACTTCCAACACATATCGCCAGCTCACCTTTAGCTAGTCTCCGTTTACTCCGCAGCCTTTTATTTCGAGTTTACTAACACTTAGCAACCGAACCGGTATCTAATACCATGGTGCTACTAGGAGTACTAGTAAAGTACACATTAACACAATGTATATCCAATATGCTTCTATCGACCTTGCCAGCCTTCTCATCTACCAAGTATCTAGGGTAATTCTGCTCCAGTGGCTGTTCCTTTTATTACAAAAGCACTTAGTCTCGGGTTTGGGTTCAACCTTGGGTTTCTTCACTAGAGCAGCAGCTGATTTGCCGTTTCATGAAGTATCCCTTCTTGCCCTTGCCCTTCTTGAAACTAGTGGTTTCACCAACCATCAACAATTGATGCTTCTTCTTGATTTCTACTTTTGTGGTGTCAAACATCGTGAATATCTCAAGGATCATCATATATGTCCCTGATATAGTTCATCACGAAGCTCTAGCAGCTTGGTGGTAATGACTTCGGAGAAACATCACTATCTCATCTGGAAGATCAACTCCCACTCGATTCAAATGATTGTTGTACTCAGACAATCTGAGCACAAGCTCAACAATTGAGCTTTTCTCCCTTAGTTTGCAGGCTAAGAAAATCGTCGAAGGTCTTATACCTCTTGACGTGGGCACGATCCTGAAATCCCAATTTCAGCCCTCGAAACATCTCATATGTTTCGCGATGTTTCAAAACGTCTTCGGTGCCTCAACTCTAAACCGTTTAACTGAACTATCACGTAGTTATCAAAATGTGTATGTCAGATATTCGCAACATCCACAGACGACATTCGAGGTTCAACACACTGAGCGGTGCATTAAGGACATAAGCCTTCTATGAGGCAATGAGGACAATCCTCAGTTTACGGACCTAGTCCGCATAATTGCTACTATCAACTTTCAACTAAATTTTCTCTAGGAACATATCTAAACAGTAGAACTGAAGCGCGAGCTACGACATAATTTGCAAAGACCTTTTGACTATGTTCAGGATAATTAAGTTCATCTTGTGAACTCCCACTCAGATAGACATCCCTCTAGTCATCTAAGTGATTACATGATCCGAGTCAACTAGGCCGTGTCCGATCATCACGTGAGACGGACTAGTCATCATCGGTGAACATCTTCATGTTGATCGTATCTTCTATACGACTCATGTTCGACCTTTTGGTCTTCCGTGTTCCGAGGCCATGTCTGTACATGCTAGGCTTGTCAAGTCAACCTAAGTGTTTCGCATGTGTCCCGAGGCCATGTCTGTACATGCTAGGCTCGTCAACACCCGTTGTATTCGAACGTTAGAATCTATCACACCCGATCATCACGTGGTGCTTCGAAACAACGAACCTTCGCAACGGTGCACAGTTAGGGGGAACACCTTTCTTGAAATTTTAGTGAGGGATCATCTTATTTAAGCTACCATCATTCTAAGCAAATAAGATGTAAAACATGATAAACATCACATGCAATCAAGTAGTGACATGATATGGCCAATATCATTTTTCTCCTCTTGATCTCCATCTTCGGGGCTCCATGATCATCGTTGTCACCGGCATGACACCATGATCTCCATCATCGTGTCTTCTTGAAGTTGTCTCATCATCTATTACTTCTACTACTATGGCTAACGCTTTAGCAATAAAGTAAAGTAATTACATGACGTTTATGTTGACACGCAGGTCATAAATAAATTAAGACAACTCCTATGGCTCCTGCCGGTTGTCATATTCATCGACATGCAAGTCGTGATTCCTATTACAAGAACATGATCAATCTCATACATCACATATATCATTCATCACATCCTTTTGGCCATATCACATCACAAGGCATATGCTGCAAAAACAAGTTAGACGTCCTCTAATTGTTGTTGCAAGTTTTTACGTGGCTGCTATAGGTTGCTAGCAAGAACGTTTCTTACCTACGCCAAAACCACAACGTGAATTGCCAATTTCTATTTACCCTTCATAAGGACCATGTTCATCGAATCCGATCCGACTAAAGTGGGAGAGACAGACACCCGCCAGCCACCTTATGCAACTAGTGCATGTCAGTCGGTGGAACCGGTCTCACGTAAGCGTACGTGTAAGGTTGGTCCAGGCCGCTTCATCCCACAATGCCGTCGAATCAAGATAAGACTAGTAGCGGCAAGTAAATTGACAAAATCGACGCCCACAACTACTTTGTGTTCTACTCGTGCATAGAAACTACGCATAGACCTAGCTCATGATGCCACTGTTGGGAAACGTAGCAGAAATTCAAAATTTTCTACGCATCACCAAGATCAATCTATGGAGTAATCTAGCAACGAGGGGAAGGAGAGTGCATCTACATACCCCTATAGATCGCTAAGCGGAAGCGTTCAAGTGAACGGGGTTGATGGAGTCGTACTCGTCATGATCCAAATCACCGATGATCCTAGTGCCGAACGGACGACACCTCCGTGTTCAACACACGTACAGCCCGGTGACGTCTCCTACGCTTTGATCCAGCAAGGGGAGAAGGAGAGGTTGGGGAAGACTCCATCCAGCAGCAGCACGACGGCGTGGTGGTGATGGAGGAGCGTGGTACTCCAGCAGGGCTTCGCTAAGCACCGCAAGAGACGAGGAGGGAGAGAGGTAGGGCTGCGCCAGGGAGAGGTCAAAACTCATGTGTTGGCAGCCCCAAAGACCTCAACTATATATAGGGGAGAGGGAGGGTGCTGCGCCCCCTCTAGGGTTCCCACCCCAAGGGGTGCGGCAGCCCCAAAGCCCATCTGGGCGGCGGCCAAGAGGGGGAGACTTGCCCCCCAAGTAAGGTGGAGGCGCCCCCTCCCTAAACCCTAGGCGCCTTGGGCCCTTGTGGGGGGGCACACCAGCCCATCTGGGGCTGGTCCCCTCCCACACTTGGCCCATGCTGCCCTATGGGGCCGGTGGCCCCACTTGGTGGACCCCCGGGACCCTCCCGGTGGTCCCGGTACATTACCGATAGCAACCGAAACCTTTCCGGTGACCAAAACAGGACTTCCCATATATAAATCTTTACCTCCGGACCATTCCGCAACTCCTCGTGATGTCCGGGATCTTATCCGGGACTCCGAACAACATTCGGTAACCACGTATATCTATTCCCTATAACTCTAGCGTCATCGAACCTTAAGTGTGTAGACCCTACGGGTTCGGGAGTCATGCAGACATGGCCGAGACAACTCTCCGGTCAATAACCAACAGCGGGATCTGGATACCCATGTTGGCTCCCACATGCTCCATGATGATCTCATCGGATGAACCACGATATCAAGGACTTAATCAATCCCATATACAATTCCCTTTGTCTAGCGGTACGATACTTGCCCGAGATTCGATCGTCGGTATCCCGATACCTTGTTCAATCTCGTTACTGGAAAGTATCTTTACTCGTTCTGTAACACATCATCCCGTGATCAACTCCTTGATCACATTGTGCACATTATGATGATGTCCTACCGAGTGGGCCCAGAGATACCTCTCCATTTACACGGAGTGACAAATTCCAGTCTCGATTCGTGCCAACCCAACAGACACTTTCGGAGATACCTGTAGTGTACCTTTATAGCCACCCAGTTACGTTGTGACGTTTGGCACACCCAAAGCACTCCTACGGTATCCGGGAGTTGCACAATCTCATGGTCTAAGGAAATGATACTTGACATTAGAAAAGCTTTAGCATACGAACTACATGATCTTGTGCTAGGCTTAGGATTGGGTCTTGTCCATCACATCATTCTCCTAATGATGTGATCCCGTTATCAACGACATCCAATGTCCATGGTCAGGAAACCGTAACCATCTATTGATCAACGAGCTAGTCAACTAGAGGCTTACTAGGGACATGGTGTTGTCTATGTATCCACACATGTATCTGAGTTTCCTATCAATACAATTCTAGCATGGATAATAAACGATTATCATGAACAAGGAAATATAATAATAACCAATTTATTATTGCCTCTAGGGCATATTTCCAACAGTTGCTCCGTTGACCTCGAAAATTTTCATGCTATCAAAGAGGGCCATTTCATGACACGTGCCAGGACATGGCATTTTTCGGGCACGCCTAGAATATTTGAGACATTTACTGCATCTGTAGGGTTTCAATGCGGGAAATCACATATCTGCACATCGGCCACCTGAAATGATGTCCATAAGTGGTTTGTAAAATCATATATGATGTCGTTGCAGTATGCATCGGCCTAGTGCAACCAAAGGAGGAGCAACCCCACCACGGGGAGGGGCGAATGTACCTCGACGAGATGTCAGATCTAGCCGTAAAAATCCACGAAAAATCATACGATGCCGGAAATCCTCGGGACCTGGCACGATGTCGTCATATGGCCCTTGTAAGGTGTGGTAAAAATTTGAGCGCGTTTCGCAGAAGTCTGACCGGCGACCACTTGTAAACTGCACCATCTTCGAGTTAGTATCTTGCTATAGAGAGAGAATGTTTCGGTTTGTGAAGGAACTGCGCTACCTGTTGCTCCGTTGACCTCAAAAATTCTCATGCTCTCAAAGGGGGCCATTTCATGACACGTGCCAGGACATGGCATTTTTTGGGCCTGCCTGGATTATTTGAGACATTTACTACATCCGTAGGGTTTCAATGCGGGGAATTGCAGATCTGCACGAAGGCCACCTGAAATGATGTCCAGAAGTGGTTTGTAAAATCATATATGATGTCTTGCAGCATGCATAGGCCTAGTGCAACCAAAGAAGGAGGAGCCCCACAACCGGGGGGGCGAATGTACCTTGGTGGCATGCCAGATCAAGCCATAAAAATCTGTGGAAAATCATACGATGCCGGAAATCCTTGAGACACGGCACAGTGTCTTCATATGCCCCTTGTAGGGTGTGGTAAAAGTTTGAGCGCGTTTCGCAGAAGCCTGACCGGAGGCCGCTTGTAAACTGCAGCATCTCCGAGTTAGTATCTAGCTATCGAGAGAGAACGTGTCTGGTTTGTGAATGAAATGTGTTACCCGTTCCTCCATTGGCTATTTCAACCCTCCATCGCACTTGTATACATATATTAAGACACAATGCAAGTTTGGGTACCATTGATACCCCCAAGGCCCCCGACTGATCTAATCCTAGCTCGGTTGACCCGAAGATCTAGGCCTTTGACTTTCATCGGACGGCCTTTGACCAACGTACTTTTCCACCTGGTTGTGATAGGTCAGCCCATAGGAACATTTCAAAACAAGGTCTGGGCCCAACACACCAGCGGACCCCCCTCGTGTCGACCCGATGCGGCCATTCCCCCCCCCCCTGCAAGTGCCGGCGGCAGCGCCTTTCGTGAAGGGGGTCACACTCCGGAGCCGCATGTCGTTTGTTTGCACCTGACAGCACACTTCCAGACATGTAAGAGGACCTGGCGCAAGATTTGATGGCATAGCTAGCCCCCAAAGGCCCCTGACCACACTCGTAAACATGCGAAGAACAATCCATGGTGGGGGATTTTTTCACATACTCCTGCCTCTTACAAAAATATAATAAATTGCCACACATATTATATCATATGTGTCTGCACTGTGTAAAAATCTCATGAATTGATTACGCTCCAAGTGTTCAGGAATATTCATGCAATGCCAAAACCGCAGAAGGATTACTTCGATTGCATCGTCGTTCATGAGGGCGAACCTCACACCAGAGCCGCGTATTGCCTCTTTAGACACGGCACCACATCTTTCGGCATGTATGAGGACTCGGTCAGCCAAACCGGTCCCCGGTCAGCCGAACCCTGGACAAGTTGACCCAGAAATCTACGCCTTTGACTTTCACCGGACGAGCTTTGACCAATGGACGTTTTCACCTAGTTGTGATAGGTCGACCCGTAGGAACACTAGAGAACAAGGTCTGGGACAAACCCACCATAAGATTCCCTTCGTGTCAACCCGACATGGTCGTTTCCTCCCTCCAAGTGACAGCGGCATCGGCGTCCATGAAGGGTCGCACTCCTGAGCCAGTTGCCTTTGCACCTGCCACCACAGTCCTTGAAACAATCTGATGAAGCAAACATGATTTAAGTTTGTTCAAATTTGAAACATAGTATAACACATAATCCTTTCAAGATTCTGATAAAAACCATATAAATTTTGTCAAAATCAATCCAAGTATCAATTACTTATGATTTTAATAAAGCAGAAGGACCTACATGCAAAAGTACAGGAGGACACATTTCTAACATACTCAAAAACAAAAACAAACTGGATATTCATAATCTATGAAAAATTCTACCCTAAATCGATGTATAATTTGTGTATGTTTAAGTTTAGATAAGTTAGATTTAAATTAAACAAAATTTAACTTAAAAATAAAAATAATTTAAAATAAAAACAAATAATATCTATGCCTACGGCCATGCCGTAGGCATAGTTCTCGGCCAGGGGCTGCCAGGAGGCGCCACGTGGCGGGGCTATGCCTACGGCAGCATAGATGGAAAACTATGCCTACGGCCTTGCCGTCGGCATAGCTCTGCCACGTGGCAGCTCCTAGTAAAAAAAATATAGATAATATCTATGCCGACGGCCGCCGTCAGGGCCGTCGACATAGATTTGACGGCGTCAGCCCGCCGTTTGTCCCTGGGCCACCAGGGCCACATCTATGCCGACCGCCTAACTATGGCTACGGCCACCGTAGGCATAGATCGATATATGCCGACGGCCTAACTATGCCTATGGCTGCCGTAGGCATAGATGAAGGTATGCCGACGGCTTCTCTATGCCAACGGCTTTTCTCAGGCCATCTGCGTAGCTCGAGTTATGCCGACGGCCCCGACAAAAAGCCGTCGGCATAGATAAGGCCGTAGGCATATAGGGTTATTCCGGTAGTGGATCCTGGTGTATGTAGCTGAGCTTGTAGGCATAGATGGTGTTGCCACGGAGCATGTAGATGGCATTGTCTTGCTCCATGTAGACGCCGCGGCCGATGATAGGGACGTAGTCTCGCGGCGGCCTTGTTTCGTCGGTGAGATCATCGGTGAGCACCGGGGTCCAGTCGCGGGAGCCGGAGCTAGGGGCGAAGGTGAAGAAGCCGCGGTCTTGCTTCAGGGAGACAAGGATGAGGGGGCCGGGGAGCATGGCGTAGCCCTGGAGGAACCCGCCGCCCAACCACTGGTGCTTGTCCCTGTCGTGTTTGTCTTGGCCGACCTGCTCCCATTGGCCCCCGCCCTCGGGGAGCGGATGCAGGGGTCGCATGAGGAGGCTCAACTTGACGCCATACTCCACGATGGGGCACAGAGCAAAGATGTGGCCAGCGGCGGAGATGGGCATGCAATTACGGCTCCTCCGGTCCTCCCTGCTTGAATCTCCGGCGGCAAAGGAAGATGCTCCGGAGATGTGTCTGTCTGGGGCTGCTGCAGAGTTAGGTGCAGGCAATGGCGGAGACAGGGGGCGGCCAGCACGGGCCCTGGCCCGGGCCAACATGCAAAAAAGTTCACATGATTTTCGATTTTTTGTTCCCAAATCTATGTATCACGTTGTCTGGCCCTCCCCATGTGCACTGGTGCAACAACACTTGATGCCACAGTAAATCCTAAGTATTATTCTATTGGTAAAGAGATTCTTGACTCTTTCTCTTTCCTATTACTTATATTGCTCCAAAGCAAATGTAAAGGATGGGGGCCCCAGATCCTTCCCCTTCTTTGGTTCCCTCCCTCCCGTTCGCTGGCCGCGGCCGCGGGCTGCTCTTCTTCTAGGCGCTGCAAGGTACAGATCCATGACCCCAAACCCTTCCTCTTTCTCAATCCCCACATCTAATTTTCAGATCTGGCATTTGTTTTGTTTTGGCTTATTAATTCTCCAAACAGGATAAATTCTCATAGTCGATTGTGTTCAACTTTGCTAGGATAATCAATTAATCATGGCCAAAAATAAAAGAAAGCATGTGCAAACAATGCATTCTTTTTTTCAGAAGAAAGGGAGAGTTGAAGGCTCAGAACAGAATAACTTGGTTGATCCTCACTTGGTGGATGAACAAGAAGACTCACTAGAAGAAAATCGAGTTCCGATGTCAACAACGCCACCTCAGGTTCAGACCGAGAGTGGGAGAGGCAATGATGAATCTGCTTCTATTTTGGTAGTAGAAAGGGAACCGGGCATCCGGTGCCAATTTCGGGATTATCCTCCTAATAATCAAGAACAACCACGTACGGCATATATGAAGCACGGGGTGTATCATTTTAAAATGAACGAGTATCCTCCTGATGATGCAGCAGTCCATCCATGTAGGTTTCAGTATCATTGGTTTAAGGACTTCCCTTGGTTAGAATATTCGCCAGAGAAAGATGCAGTCTATTGTTTTCCATGCTTTTTGTTTTGTAAGAAGCCACTTGGGAAGAAAGGGTCTGATGTGTTTACAGTGCAAGGTTTCAGAAAATGGAAGAGAGTAAATAATGGATGATGTTAAGACTACAAAAATATTGATTCAGGAGCTCAGAGATAATGGTTGGAGCAAGCTTAAAGCTGATGTGCTTTCTTTTTGTGGGAAACACGGGGTTAAAACACCAGATTTCAGTGAGTTCTATGTGGATTTCATTAATTCTCGTGCAGAGGATGAGACTACAGTGGAGCATCATTATCGGTGTGATGTTTTCATGGTTGCCGTTGATCGACAAGCACATGAGTTGAATTGCAGATTCAACAAACAAGCAATAGAGCACATGAGTTGGATCCTAAGAATGCATTCACTTCATTTAACAAGCACATGAGTTGGATCCTAAGAATGCATTCACTTCATTTAACATTGATAATATATGTTCTCTAGCTTCAAAATTCTATCCTGCAGATTTTGAAGAACAAGAAAGAAATAATCTGAGATGTCAGTTACGGCATTATGAGAATGATATACTCACAAACCCGAAGTTTCAGAATTTGACAATGATATCTGAACTTTGTCAACAGCTTACAGCAACTGGGAAATCAGATGAATACCACTTGATTGACAGGTATATAATGTTCTCTGATGCTGTATTAAATGATTTATTTTTCTAAAAGTATTAACTATTTGTATATTTCCTCATGAACAGATTGATTCGACTTGTACTTACTTTACCGGTTTCAACTGCAACGACAGAACATGCATTTTCTGCAATGAAACTTGTGAAGACAAGGCTTCGGAATAAAATGGAAGATGAATTACTAAGGGATTGCTTGGTAATTTATATTGAAAAGGAGATTGCAGTTGGAATATCAACAGATGCAGTTATAGATGAGTTCGATGAATCACCACGTCGAGTGCAATTTAGTTGAAACAAGTTAGTTCCTCTGTATTTCTATTTTCTAGATTTTTCTTCTGTGTGATGTGCAATTCAACAGCATCCTTTTGTTATGGAAAATGAATGGTGGTATAATCATTGGAGAAATATTTTGCTATTACATCAGTTTCAGTTTTTATTTTTGAAAATTTTTGTGTACAAAAGTGTTGCCATGCTAAGTTGGCCCTGGTCATACATTTTTTCTGGCTCCGCCACTGGAATCAGGTCCGGGTTCTGGAGCTTCAGCGCCACGTCGAGTGCAATTTAGTTGAAACAAGTTAGTTCCTCTGTATTTCTATTTTCTAGATTTTTCTTCTGTGTGATGTGCAATTCAACAGCATCCTTTTGTTATGGAAAATGAATGGTGGTATAATCATTGGAGAAATATTTTGCTATTACATCAGTTTCAGTTTTTATTTTTGAAAATTTTTGTGTACAAAAGTGTTGCCATGCTAAGTTGGCCCTGGTCATACATTTTTTCTGGCTCCGCCACTGGAATCAGGTCCGGGTTCTGGAGCTTCAGCGCCACGTCGAGTGCAATTTAGTTGAAACAAGTTAGTTCCTCTGTATTTCTATTTTCTAGATTTTTCTTCTGTGTGATGTGCAATTCAACAGCATCCTTTTGTTATGGAAAATGAATGGTGGTATAATCATTGGAGAAATATTTTGCTATTACATCAGTTTCAGTTTTTATTTTTGAAAATTTTTGTGTACAAAAGTGTTGCCATGCTAAGTTGGCCCTGGTCATACATTTTTTCTGGCTCCGCCACTGGAATCAGGTCCGGGTTCTGGAGCTTCAGCGCCACGTCGAGTGCAATTTAGTTGAAACAAGTTAGTTCCTCTGTATTTCTATTTTCTAGATTTTTCTTCTGTGTGATGTGCAATTCAACAGCATCCTTTTGTTATGGAAAATGAATGGTGGTATAATCATTGGAGAAATATTTTGCTATTACATCAGTTTCAGTTTTTATTTTTGAAAATTTTTGTGTACAAAAGTGTTGCCATGCTAAGTTGGCCCTGGTCATACATTTTTTCTGGCTCCGCCACTGGAATCAGGTCCGGGTTCTGGAGCTTCAGCGCCTTGAAGAAAGAAGGGGCGCGATCGGGATGTGTCCGGCTGGAGAGGATCGAGGCCACATCCGCCCGCGGCAGCCGCGTCATCTTCTTGCTTGGACATGACCTCTCGTAGAAGGCCTTCCTTTTGGCGGCGCGCAGCTCCTCGTCGTCGGCCTCCGCCTTCCTTTTGGCGGCGCATGGCTTCAGCGGTTGCTTCTCCGTCGAAGCATGCCGGCACGGCTTGAACGGGCGCTCCTCGCCGGCGGCCAACGCATGCTTGACCGCGCTCTCGTCGGGCGCCATGCTCCCGGTGATGCGCGA
Organism: Triticum urartu; assembly: GCF_003073215.2. Classification (NCBI taxonomy): domain Eukaryota; kingdom Viridiplantae; phylum Streptophyta; class Magnoliopsida; order Poales; family Poaceae; genus Triticum; species Triticum urartu. The sequence continues at coordinate 699,150,183 of NC_053023.1, forward strand.
ACCCTCCTCGCGGGCCATTGGTCGCTGATCGATCTGATCTTCCGAGGAAGCCTCAGACAGCCGCCGCGAGATCTGAGGGGTACCTTTTTGTTTATGTTTTTTTGGGTAGTCTTAGGTACGTGCATTTATCTAAAAATGAGTTGCACCGTGAAATCAGTGCCCGTTCATTGCACCGTGAAATCAGTGCCCGTTCATGTTCATATCTGTAGCCCCTAGCAAAGAACAGTAACTTCAAATCTATAAATAAGAAAAGGTACAGAGTATTATAGAAAAAAATAGAGTTAAAAAAATACGCCGTTGCCGGGGATCGAACCCGGGTCACCCGCGTGACAGGCGGGAATACTTACCACTATACTACAACGACTTGTTTGAATAATTATTACTTGCCATTTTTAAGGCGCAATGCACATTTGCGGAAGGCCGGCATGGCCAGAAGTCCAGAACTGATCCGGCAAGTTGACCTCACATGTGATACGTTTTCTGAAACGATACGATCTATTCAGCGGAATGAATGATGTTAGTACAACCTGGAGAATCAAATGTTGTTATTGGTATTTGGTGGGCAATTTGTCCTCACATGTAATACATTATGTTTTATTGAAACGATCTAGTTAGCGGATTGGATGATGTTACAACTAAACTGGAGAATCAATGTTGTTATTGATATTTATCATTAGTTGTAATCGAATAGCCGCGTACTACGCGGAGAATCTCTAGGCGTGCAATTCAACTAGATGTGTGGATCCATGTTTGCTACTAATACTAAAGTCGTACTAAAGTTTAAACATTTATTTTGAACGGAGGGAGTATAATTCCCCGTCTCCCCCTCTTTCACAACTAAGGTTTATTGTCCTCTCGTCAAAACCTCTTGGACACACATCATCTTCTTTTACCATCGTCGTGCCGAGAAGCAGGGTTGGAGCATAATGGTGACCATACCGAGCCACTGTATGTCCTTTTTTCCGCATTTGCTCTTATGATTTGGTATATGAATGACCCACTGACTCAACTGCACTGGAGTCGTGTGGTCGGCCTATGAAGCACCGGCAACGCATGTTTTCAGCTCCTAGTACGAGCGGTTGCAGCAAGGCGCCTTGATGTTTCGAGCATGGCGTCTCTCTCTGTCGGGAGCTTGCACCATGACCCCAACAACCTCTAGGGGCTAGTTATAGCATCTGCAGCCGTCAGTGCCAGCTACAACTCCTCGTCAAAGAATACAAAAAACACCACTGGTCACCGGCTTCGCCAGACAAGGGGCGCGTCTACCTAGACAGCTCAAAGCCGGCCAAGGCCTCCGCTCGCATCGAGGGCATCACACGACAGGGGCAGTCTGTGGGGAAGTGGAGAGAAGGAGGGGAGGAATGGATCAGCTCGGGCCGCCTCATCTATCACGTCTCGAGGGAGCGAGAGGAAGATCATATGAGGAAAAGGACGTGCGGCTGAGAAAAACGTGTGAAAGGATAAGGACCGTGCGGAGAGGACGTGAGTAGTGTTGTAGCTGAATAAGTATCGTAGATCTACTCTGATCCAACGATGCAGGTGTGACCGGCGTGCTCATTCGGCCGGTCGGTCAGAAGCAAACATTACCCTGTAAAGAACAGGCCAGGGACGAGTTTTACTGAAACAGTAGGATTTTTTGTTAGAATCTTTTTTGCACTGTCGGTGCGTGGTGCGCATGGCGACCACGCGATCCCAATGCTGGAACGGTTGACAAGTTTTGTCGTAACAATCGACGTATTTTGATGGAACTCTTAACTGTCGGTGCTACGCATTGGCGACCATGCGACCGTAAATGCTGGAATTGTAGATGAGTTTTGCTCGAACCCGTGTTCGATTTTGTTGCGTACACGGAGAACACGCGACGCAATGCTGCAATCGGCGAGGTAATTTGCTGGAATCGACACTACGTTTTGCTGCGTTGGCAGACAATCGATGTGGGTGGACCCTGATGAGGCGACGAGCGTCAAATAGTCGTGCCGCGTCCAGCTCACGGCCGTGCTTTACCTACTGCGCCGCAGTGCTACGACCGGGGGTGGGACCTTGATGGAACCATCATTGGAATTTTGTTCCAATAGTTAGTGGAGGGAGATGCGCACACCACGACGTGCCGCTGCAGCGGCCGTGCAAGCGGACTTGTAGACAGGGGCGCGGCTTTGCTGGGCCCTGTCATCGGGGTTCTGGCGAGCAGTGTCAAGGGGAGCGCCGTGAGGCGTGCTGCAGGGGCTGCAACAACGCGTTGAACTCGGGGGTACCGACGAGGAGGAAGGATGCCTTTTTCACGAGCATGGGGAAAGAAACCAGTCGGCTATCATCGTAGCAATCAGACGGCGTCGGACCACTACCGAGAATCACACTGCACATGACATCTACTTCCTTCATTCCTAAATATAAGTTCTTTTTTTTTAGAAATTTCAATGCAGAATAGATACAGATGCATGTAGATGGATTTTAGAGCGAGATTCATCCATTTTGCTTCGTATGTAGTCCATATTAAAAATTTTAAAAGGACATATATTTAGGAACAGAGGGAGTATATCTAAGTCAATATAAAAAAACCCAAAGGAGCAGATACAACTAATCTCAGCCATCAAACCATGTCTATCCAACGATTTAGATTGCTCCAATGACGCGCTTAACATGCTTAGTGTGTAATTAATAGCGTATCAAAAATACAAATATCATCATTAATTACATGGGGTAAAATAGCACCAATTGATATCCTACATAATACTCGTATACTTGTACTAGTACATGCAATTAATATTCAAGTACTCCCTCCGTTTCTAAATATAAGTCTTTTTAAAGATATCAGTATGGAATACATACAGATGTATATAGACATATCTTGGAGTGTAGATTCACTCATTTTGATATGTATGTAGTCCATAGTAGAATCGCTAAAAAGACTTATATTTAGGAACGGAGGGAGTAGCAAATATCAACGTGCATTACACATGCAAACATTTACTAGTGGAGAGAAAGAAGTGTGCTGCTTGAAACTTGGTCCAAAGTGAAAACCATCGGAAAATCAAATCACCCAAAAATTGAAATTCATTGGAAAACAATAAAAGCAGGCAGCACAAGTGGACGCCGCGAGGCACGGTATAAAAACCGGCTCGCTTCCGCGAAGGAGCGACAGCGACCGCGTTCCCAAGCCCCCACACGGTCCCTTACCTCGCACGCCAGCAGACTCGCCGTTACCCGCCGCCGCGTCGAGGAACTCCGATGGCCTCCACCGTCGGCCGCACCGGCGGAGGCGGAGCCCGCCACTGGCTCGAGGACGAGGCGCCCGACCTCCGCTCCCGCATCCGCCAAACCCTGTGAGCAGCCACCACTCCCCCCTCCCCCCCTGTCCGCGCACCCCCGTCCCCAGCCCGTACCGCGTCCCCCGCCGGTTCCCGCCCGCGGTCGGTCGCCTGAGGGATCGAATTTCTGGTCGATCCTCAGGCCCCGCCCGGATCTGGGGGTTGGGTCGAATGGAATTGAACGGATTGGTTGAGGGCTTTAGGGGTTTCGCGTAGCCTTCAAGCCTTCCTTCCTGTTCCTGGTCCTTTTTTTTTGTGCAACCACGCATTCCTGCTTGCTGCTGCTGCGATGCTATTTAATTTAGACAGGTCGGGAATCGGTGAATCCATCGGGTGCGTGCGTGCGTGCGCCGATGACGGCTTTGTCAGTGCTGACTGCTGAGTACCACTGGAGCTCAGCTTGGTTTTGATCCGGAGGCAGTAGGGTGTCTATTAATTGACTTTTTGGGTGTCCATTAGCAATGCTGCTTTGTTGGTTAGCTCCCCTGCTAAATACATTGTTAATGGTCAATTTGATGGTGTGTCTCAACTGTCGACACACCTTTTCATATGCACCTGAGACTAATTTTCTTCTTCACAAGCTGGAAACTGTTCTCGGATGAGTTTGTTAGTATTTATGCTTAATTGTGGGGCTAGGTTCCACATGTATATCTTGTGCACAGAGCTTCAGAGTGTTGTTGTAATAGGAGCTCTTGCTTTGAAGTATCTTAACCTCATTTCTTTCTAATTCTATTCAGAACGAGCAAATTGGCCCGATATTATCAGCCTAGGTATGCCCCTGATTCCCAGGAGGCCCAGAGATTTGTTGCCAACTTCGAGGAGGTGGCATTCAGGGGGACCAACAGTAAGGTGTGTTTATCGCTCATGCTTCCTTTTTTTTTCCCGAGAAACCGCAAAAGAGCTTGCGTTTCATTGTATTGAAAAGAGGGGGTTAATAGTTACAATCCTCCTGGGAGGCGGTTACAACTCGGGATGGTAGTCAATGGACGTCCCAGGTTTGCGGGATAATAGCTCGTGCTTCCTTGCACCAGTCAGCTAGCATTTTCCTGTTATGTTTCAAATCAAGGGAATCTAGAATTTTTCATATCGTGTATCCAATTTATATGTTTCTGCTACTTATTTGGACAATGTGAGGAAGCAACGTTACACAGCTGCACTGGTTGTTTTCTTTACTCGGCTCACGTCTGAATTTTATTCACTTTGTGTCATGCTGTAAGGATTTAATTTATTTTTTTATCTGTCCAGGAAGACTACATGAGAAACATATCAAGCAAGTTGCTCATTATGGAGAAAAAAACAAGTGGACTTCTAGAACGACGAATGCAGTTACGTAGTCAATTGCAACTTGCTAATACAGCTCAAGCTTTACAGGGAGGCAATCCTTCTGTAAGGCCAGAGGCAGGGATGATGGCTACTCCAGGGCCAACTTCTCAGCCCATGACGCCTCAAACTTCAGGCCTAGTGCCCAACCAGCACATGGTTTACCCTCGCAACACAAACTTGCAGACCGAGGTTGAGCAAAAGCACCCTGGCATCAGGACAATTCCGGATCAGTGTCCAAAGTTTCAACCCAAAGGGATCACTACAGTAGGGCCAGGTGTCAGTCTGTGGCAGATGCAATCAGGAGCCAATCAGAGTCAGAGCCAACACGCGTCCAGGCAAACACAGACTACAAACTTTGTAGGTTGCAGCCCACCAAGTGTGTCAAAGACAGCTGGGGGACCAAATTCTCTGCAAAATCACCTACTTGGCCAAAATGGTAGTTCCGTTGGAAAGCAGCAGCCACAGCTGACAAGGATGAATCAGCGAAGTTCAAGAGCCAACCAACAAGAGAGGGACATGCAAAAGTACCAAATGCTTGGAGCACAACAAACTGATATCTCCAAGATGCAGCCCAATCAGCTTGGAGGATGTAATAATCAGAAGGATACCAGGCAGACAAATCTGTTACGGTCACCGGTCGAGGCATCTGAACATGAGCCTATGACTCCACCTCTACAACAGATTGCCGGTGCTCAACAAAGCACTTTGCTTTGTCAGAACTCCCAGAATACTGGTACTGACTGCTGCTTTCTTTAATAAAAAACTGTGAATGCCATAAAATTTTGCTCAATGTTTTCCTTTGCATTGGTTGTTGTTCATAAGTAACAGTATTTGTTATTTCAGCTATGATGGGCAGTGCTAGAGAATGCGATCTAATTGAGGGGATGTTTTCGCAGGTGAGAATCCTCTATTTCATACGTGTTGAGTAAACCCTGATTAGTCATTTAAGGTTCTTGTATATATAATGGGTGTTGGTTTTCCTGTCCTTGTATTTAAACAAAGTGTTACTAGCTGAATGACTGAATCAAGTTGAGGTTGTTGATGGTTGTTTTGTTAGATTTGTACAGCTCGGCCTAATTATATTGTTGCAATGTTTCATTGCAGATCAAGTCTTGGAAGGATGCTTATTTTTCGCAGTTTGTGGAACTGGAACGTCGAGTTGTTATTCCAACACTAACAGAGGTCCCTGTTCTTTTTCTAGAGATGAATCTTCATTCATTGATAATTTGCAGCGCATCTCTGTCGCTTACAACCTTTGTTCCATCTCCATACAGGAACAATTCTTGTCACTACCTGCAGCAAAAGCTAATGAATACAAACGTAAAGCATATGCCAAGAGATCAATCAGAAAGATACTGAATTTCTTGCTGTTGGAGAAAAGTGATGTAAATGAGGGTTTGAAGTCGGACTTCCCCAAGTACAAAGAAGACGTACAGAAATTGGTGGCTTATATAGAGAGGGGTAAAGCTCACAATGCAGAGATGAATACAGGATATCAGTTGCGGAATTGTCGTGAGGAGCCTCAAGTAATTAATCTTACTGGCAATGCATCCTCAATCAGTGGTGGTAAAAGGTAGGAAAAAAGCGGTAGCTTGGAAAAATCTGGAGATATTAAGATCAACTCTTTTGTTTGATGCAATTCTATGTATTTATTCTGAAATATCGAAAAAGAATGGTAAGAAATATCAAAACAGAATGCTAAGAAACATTTATTCTGAACAATATGTCGTCCTTAATAACATGAATTTTATTTCTGTTTAACATTTTTATAGTAACCAAAGTCTAGCAATTCTGTTCACTCATACTCCCTATTCTTCAGAACTTGACATGACAAATGTGTGTAATTCCCTTTATTTAATGTGTTTCTCCTATTTCATTTGCAGTAGACAGCAAAAGCAACCTGCAGACACAAGCATTTTGCCGTCAAGGCAAACAAATATGGCTAGAACACCACCACCTCATGAACAGAGCAATGGCAACCACTTGCTAGGAATAGCAAGTCCTTTCTCTTCACCAGGATCATTGCCGTCTTGTTCTTCCAGTATGCTCGAGTCCTTGACCCCCTCACCAGTTGCAAATCCAGTGATAGCACCAGCATCACGTTGTGATCCGCTGATCCCAATGGACGTTGACAGCATATCTGCCTTCTTGTTGCACGGCAATTCAGCAGCACCAGCACCAAAAGCAAACGATTCTAACCAAGTCACTCCTACTAAACCGACATTACCAGCCTCGCCACGTCAGGCAGACATAGCAGCTGGTCAAGCAGAGGTTCAGGCGGGAGGTGGAGACAGAACACCGGTGACTGAAAAGCCCATCGACCGCCTAATGGCTGCGGTAAGTGTACCACATGGCTGAGCTCAGTCCAAGTTCATGAATTGTTGCAATCACTTATACTGACGGTTCTGTGCTTATTTTGTATGTAACATCAGATACGATCTTCATCACCGGCAGCTCTACGCAGCTCAGCTAATTCAATTTGGTCTGTCCTCAGCATCAGGGACACTGTACCACATGGGCAAATTGGCACAGTTTTGGATGGCACATTCTCTCAGCAGCAGCGGGGTGGATCTAATACTGCGAGAAAAATGAAGCGAGTTTTCAATGATACAGCAGCACACTCTGAATCGCTACTTCTCGGAAGCATGGATGGCAGTTGCATGACATTTGAGTGTGACGCCTCAGACTCTGGATCCAGCAGCGAGCAGAACATTAAGCGGCTGAAAACACAGGTAACATGATTGGTCATTAGTTTCTTATTAAGTTTCCAATCCAATGCCCACATGTTCTTTTATCTATTGAAGCCCACTTGACTTTCTGTTTGTCATCACCTCGTAACAGTGTTAACATACCTTGAACATTTCTTGGCAGAATGCTAATGATGCTCTGTTGAAAGAAATTAAAACTATTAATGACACACTGATCGACACAGTGGTCAGCATATCTATGGATGGGATCGTCCCTTACGATGGCGGGACAACAATCAAACTGTCTTACAGCGCCGTGTCGCTTTCACCGACCGTGAAATCACTCTTTGCAACATCTGAAATGGTACTTTATATTTCAAAGTTCAGACACTTTGCCGCACGTTACGCCACATCCCATAGTTACCCCGATGTACTGACTGATTTTCTCCTGATGCAGTACCTTGTCTTGCCCGTGAAGTTTTTCGTCCCAGCAGATTATCCGAGCAGCTCTCCGGTGCCTATCAGTGACGAAGGAGATGAGGTGCCAAGGTGAGTTGAGCCTGTCCATGCTAGTCTACTACTACTGCATCATCAGGATGCCCAAAGTTGCCCCTGCTTGACAATAGCTTTGCCTACCCACAGGAGGAATTCCAGCACCATCTCAGCCTCGGTAGACGTGGCATTCCGGCACGCCCTCCGTGGTCTCCTGGAACCCTGGTCGATTGAGGCGGTGGCCAGGGCATGGGATGCCTGCGTGCGAAAGGCCGTGACGCAGTTTGCACAGCAGCTCGGCGGGGGGACGGTCAACTCGATATTTGGCGGGTGGGAGAGATGCACTGCCGCATGAGAAATGGATCAGATATAGGAAAGAAATTAGTGGGGATCACAACCATCTTGGGCACAGGGCAGTAGCAGAAATGTAGAGACTTGCGTTTTTGACATCTGGGGCATATTTGTAGATGTAAAGTGTTGTTTTGGAAGGGATAAATGTAGAGTGGTGAACACCAATGGATGACTGCAGATATGTGAAATTTGTTGTGCAATTGTAGACTCTGAAATGAGGAACAATACAACCGGAACTGTAGATATGTGTTTGAAAATTAAAATTTGTTCTGACTTCAAAGAGTGCAAAAATTGTTTTTGTTTCCAATCTTATTCTGATGGGGCAAGAAAGCCGGCCTTTTACTGTATTGGCACCTTATTTTGTTGATTCTAACAAGTAGTCAGAGCTTGATATATATGTATGATGACCATCTGATGCGAACGTGCAACTGTAGATATGTGTCTGAATAATGATTTCTGTTCCAAGTTCTAGGCTGTTACAAGCTTTGACAAAGAGGCATTCTTCTGTTGATGGGACAAGAAAGATGGTTAACCACTATGATCTGCTTGTGAAGTGAAGCTTTCAGAAGCTGATGCGTAGTTGATTGTTGAATAGCTTCGAAGGACCTGAACACCTGATCGACCGGCGATGTTGATCTGAGCAATTTGTACGCTGTACTAATACTTGTTCTCTGTTTGCCCACGCTGCTTTTAAGTTAGTACGGCTACCCGTTTCAGTTTCATATTATTTTTTTTGGCATGAACGGCGTTGGTTAAATTTAAAATTCATCAAGTTTGATACCTCATGTTTTGAAAAAGCTTGACGCACATAACCACTACTCCATCCGTTCCAAATTACTCGTCGCAGAAATGGATGTATCTAGAACTAAAATACATCTAGATACATCCAAACCTGCGACAAGTAATTCGGAACGGAGGGAGTACTACCAAAGAAAACATAGAAACTTCCCTCAGTTTTATACTGCGTCCTCTGCTTGCTGTTAGGTCGGTCTTGTGCAAGCTCACCGCAAAGGGATTTGCCAGCATGTGTGAACAGTTTTGCCTTGTAATGGATGTAATAACCTTGACGTTTCCCTTTGTTTATAGGCCTGTACAATGTTCTTGAACTGAACCTGAACTTGGTTGCCAAAGGTTTCATTTTCGTATTGAAAATGTAAACAGTCTGCCAACTCTGATAAACCAGGATGAGACCTGCAAGCTCCCGATAGATAAGGACTGCTCACCGACTAATCAACTGAAGAAGAAATGAAAACATGGCAGACGGCAAAGCATAAAACTGCAACATGTTGATCACCGCGGAAGACAGACAACGTAGGGTAGTTCTTCAGGGCCATGTCTTTTCAAAGAAACGCTTGAGATCTTCGTCGCCGCCGGAGAAGTCGATGGAGTTCATGGCCTCCACCCGCGCCTCGTCCATCCACGCCCGGGTCTGGTCCCTGCCGGCGATGTACTCCTCGGCGACCTCGACGTAGCCGCGCTCGGCGTACTCGCTGCGGACCCAGGCCTGGAACCTGCCGGCCTCCTCCTGGGTCTCGATCTGCGCGCGTGGGCCGTACACGTCCGTCTTCTCCTCCTCCTCCAGCGACGGCCACAGGTCGCGGCTCAGGCGCCTCAGGGCCTTGACCTCGCGAGGGTCGTGGTCGGGGTCGTCGGCGTGGTCCTGGGCGAGGATCCAGTCGACCTCCTCCTGCGGCAGCGGCGCCAGCTTCTTCCCGGACGCCATCGCCCCCTCGTACAGCTCCGAGAAGCCGATCCCGGCGCCGGCCGCGGCCGCTTTCCTTTTGCTGTTGCGCACCTTGAGTGGACGTGGAGCCTTCTTTTTGGCGGTGCCACGCTGCAGGTGCCGCTTCTGCGCGCGCTCATTGCCGGCGGGCGCCGCTTCCTTGGCGGCACGCTCGTTCGCCGTCATGCTCCTTGTGGTGCGCCGGGAGGACGAAGACGAAACCTCCTCGCCGGCCATCGTTTTTGGTCGATGTGATCTACCACAAGCCGCGATATTTTGGGGAGGATTGAGGAGCCCTACAGAGCCTGCAGTGGGGGAGGAGCAGCCAAGCCGGAGCCGGTGTTTTTATAGAGCCCGAAGTAGGACCGGCCGGAACGATCCTATATATTCCATCGGCGGATCGTGCGGGAATGTCGGCCCTCGTTCGGTTCGCAGAAAAAGGATTCGTCCCGCGCGCGTGGTCGCCATCGTACTTCGGCGCCTCTGTCTTGTTCTTTCCCAACTAACTTAGACAGAACCAGAACCAATATGTGGTTGGATGGTTATAGAAACTATGGTATCCCAGCTCATTATGATTAAATTCTGATGAATTAAATCCTGATGTTCATATTTATTTCTATATTTTCGGCGATAATGTGCTCATAGGGGTAAGTGTATGCGCGTATATATAAGCGCTTGTGCCATTTTTTTTACAGCTGCTGTTCGTCACAAAGAATTTTTGGACTCCTCGCGTCATAGAATATTTTGCGCTCGGGTCATTTGGTTTATCTTATATTTTTATATTTTCTGGGATAAATTACATTTGCTACAACTTGTTGTAACTCAAAAAAATGGTGCCAAAGAACGGTGCTAAAAATTTGTGTGTCATAGGCTAGGGGACCATTTGTGGGAATGTGCCACCAAATTTTATCCCAATAATTTGGTATGTCATAGGCTAGGGGACCATTTGTGGGCATTGGCCATCAAATTTTTAGTTATAAGTGAGTATCGCAAAATTCCAAATTTCCCTAAAACCAAAATCCCAATCATCGTGAAGCCTTGTCTTTGGCAGGGTTTATCACTTAAACATAGTTTTTGGACTAGCTAATTTAAACTTATTTGGTCATGGTCTAATAGGTTTGACATGTTTGTTGGCAGTTGGTTCACTTCAGGTGATGTGGCGTTAGTAGTCGCCACATGTGCATCTAATTTTTCTTGTGAAAAGGCCGAAGGCCATAAATTAAAAATAAAGCCAACCCTTACTAGAACTTCCTTACAAAAATAAGAAACTAAAAGCAAGTTTTTTAAGAAATCATCACCATCTTCCTCTGTATCCACCGGCGAAGCTCCGTGTGAGAGAAACTCGTTGCCTCCTCTAGGCCTTTGTCTCACCGGAGCAATCTTGTTGAAAGTCATGATCTTCTAGAAGCAACGACCGGGAAGCCATCGATGTAGGCAAGAAAACGATGGCAACCACAAATTGAAAAAGATTGTCGTTCGAGAGAAGCACACACCAAGGAGGGCCAAGAGATAATCTCGACTCTAGCTAGACATTAGAGGGGGACAAAATCTCAGACGTCCCTCGATGGAGTCACGTCTGGCTGAGCTTCATCGGACGGAAATGGAACCGTAGAACAAAAACACGCTGCAATGACTACCACTTCTCCTCTTATGTTACACGCCACACTCTATCATAGTGTTGGGACTTGACATGCCTCGTCGTGGCAGATGCTGGATCTGGCTCAGGCTAGTCGGCCCAGACAACCCATCGTTCCATGCCAGCAAGAGTGTTTAATAAGAGGTCCAAGCACGATACAAAATTGTACGTACCACAAGGGCGGGGCGGGCGCGGTCCTCCGTGTCAATCCCTAGTGGAAACTTTTAGGGGCAGGTCACCCTCACACCAGTCCCACCAATGAACGAATATTTTTTTTTACTTTGCAAAATCAGATGAATCTCTCAAACATGAGATTTAGATGGGTGAGATTCCTTGCTCCAAACATGTGGTTATGCAACAAAAAACTTGAAAGTTGGCATTTTGGTGATACAATAACCCAAAGATTGAGGTTTTGCGCTATCCCGTCTATTTTTTTTCACACAAGGAAGAACTAGCATCTTAAGGCATCAAAACAGAAGTGCGAGTTTTTAAGGCTTGTTTTAGATGAAATTTTAGTTCTAATCACATATTGATCAGCAGCCCACATACATATCAGTAGGGGAGAATCCCTGTGGTCCTGCCGTACTCGACGAGGTCATCGAAGATTTCACTCAGGTCATTGTACTTGAACGTGAATCCTTCCCCAATAAGCTTCTCGGACGACAGACACACTCTCGGCTTCTCTGGGTACCCATCAAAGCTGCAAAACATACATGGATGCTTTTAAGCCAACAACAAAAATATGCATGAGTGCGTGTTGAGTAGTTTAGACTACCGTTTCACATACCGTTCGGGTTCCAAGTTGTATTGTGGGTACTTCTCCGCAAGGAGACGAGCAAGTTGCAGGATGGTGGTGTTGTTGCTGCAGCAGATGTACCTGCCTGCTGAGGGCTCGTTCTCGGCGAGGAACACCTTGGCGCGGCAGAGGTCGTCCACGTGGCATATCGCCATGGAGTCATCTGTGACCGCCTGCAGGCCCAACAGGATGCCCAGCTGTTTCTTGTCACCTGAAATATGCAGACGTGTGTCACCAGTCAAACTAACACTTGCCTGAAAAACCAAAAACTTGCCTTCCTGCATCTTTCAGTCAGCAAGTGCTGACCAAGCTGTAAAAAAGAGTGAATTGCAAAAAACCATCACATTTTAAGTTCACATTCGGATTTGCCACCAGATTCCTTGGACGCCCCAAAAATCTATCACTTTCCTTGCTAATCTTTTCAATAAACACTAACGATCAATTTGGGATGATTTAATCCAATTTCTGACAAAAAAGGCCCACCTGCAAGCGCTGTGGTGGCACTAAAAGTCAAAGAAAATGGTGTTGACTGTTAAATTAGACAAATGACCCACTAGTCAGGAACCCCTCCCTCCCCACGATCCCACGTGGTCCACCTCTCTGGAGCCGCCCGTGTGTCCTCGTCGAGATAGCCGGCGCATCCCAGCCACCTCTCCTCCCGTGCTCCGCCCCTCAACCATCCGCCATGTCTTCTCCCTCCGAGCGCCGGCGAGATCCACCGCCCTACGTCCCATCCCGCACAGCTATGTACCGGACCCCGCAGCCACCTCTCCTCCCGTGACGAGGTTTGTCCTCCTCCTCTCCGGCGTGCTGCGAGCCGGTCCCCAACTCCGAGCTCTTCGGCTGTGGCGGCGATGCAGTTCCTGATTGAGGCTTGGGTGCCCGCCAAGGAGCAACCGCGTGTGCTGCAACCGCCGAACTCTTGGCCCGGGCCACCGCGACAAGGGAAGCCTCTCCTGTGGCCGCTGGCATGGCCGCCGAGGTTGGCTTTCCGAGCCCCTCTGTCCACGCCTATCTCCCCTCCGACGGTGACAGTGCTCACAGGCACAACAACCTCCCTGCAAGGGGTCAATTGTAATCTAATTTTGTTTCTAGGGCAATTTTTGCAAATTTTCAGGGACCCTTTTGTGAGTTCAGCTGATGACTGGTGGACCCTACGTCTAACTTAACGGTCAACAAACAGTTTTGACCGTTTATGCCATGTCAACGCTTACAGGTGGGCCCTTTTTGTTAGAAATTGGATTAAATCATCCAAATCAATCATTAGTGTTTATTGAGAAAATTAGCAAGGATACTGGTAGATTTTTGAGGCGCCCAAGGAATGTGGTGCCAAACCTGGATGTGAACTTAAAATGTGGTGCTTTTTTGCAATTCACTCCTGTAAAAAAACACTGAGAAATGCAAGCACGGATGCCTCTCTCACCGGACAAGAGGGAAAGGGTGATGGGGACGCTGGTTCTGGCCTTGGAGTCCGGCGACGCACCCAAGGTGTACACAGGCAACATGGTGACAAGGCTAACGTTGTTCTCCTCCGCGAATTCGTTCGCCGCCTTCTCCAGAACCACCTTGGACACCGCGTATCCCTACCATGCAAATTACACATGACCAATACTGCCTTCTATGGATTGTAAATGTCCTTGTGAGAGGACAGAATAAAAAGAATTATGTACCCAAGTTGGTGGCTTGTTGGCTCTGAGGTACTCAACGTCGGACCAGGAGCTCTCGTCCAGCACGTGGCCGCCGCCGTGCAGGGGTCTCCTCGACACCGCGGCGTCTGACGATGTCAGTATCACCCGCTTCACCGTTCCCGCTCTCACGCAGGACCTCATAACGTTAAGTGTTCCTTGGACGCCAGCTTCGATCAGATCTCTCTGCCGTCGAACACCACATGATGAAAATGTCAACTGTGGGGTGAACTGAAGCTTTTTATGGCCGATAATAATTTGTCATGGCTGACAACTTAAATGGTGTCCCGACTCTCTCCTAACAATCTTGCAAATGAAAAAGAAACATGGTATCCCCGCAAAAGAAAAGAAAAAGAAACATGGTAGAAATGTCTGTTTACCTCAGGATCTGCTGATCCGAGGTTCGTCGGAGCTGCGACGAGGAAGACGTAGTCGCAGCCGGAAACTGCGTTATCAAAGCTGCCTTCTTCATCCAGCTGAGCATTGATGATGTCCAAGGGGCCAAGTGTTTGCAAGTCCATGAGGTGGGAGTTCTTCTCCACGTTATCTTCATACAAAATACAGAATCATGAGAGTCCTGGGAAATTTGGATCAAAACACAGAAATCTTTATCCAGTCGAGTCTGAACTCTCAAGAACCTAACATTTTCAGCTCAAATTCTACAAGATAGAACTAAAAACAGAAACAAGGAAACAATAATCCAACCGGGGTCTCTGACAGTCGTCTTGACAGCGTAGCCTTTCTGGAGCAGCAGCTTGATGAGCGCTGAAGCGATGTAGCCGCTCCCTCCGGTGACGCACGCCGTCTTCCTCCCCTCGGCCGCCGACATCTCGATCAGCACCTCTCGATCCTGGCAAAGATCGAGAACGACGATTCGCTCGCTCACCTCACTTCAGGCAGCGAGGTCTGCTCCGGTTGTTCGTTGCCACTCCGTAGAGAATCTGCATTTATACTGCACATACCGAGACAAGTTGCAGGTTCGTGACGAGTGACAGAGAAATTTCTAGCAGCTGAAAGTGATCTGCACGCTCATCGATGACGCAGTGACAGTAGGTAAGGTCGATGCGCGCTGTACGATACGATACAATACAATACAAACGTTTGAACTTAGAATTGTTGACGCTGCCGTCGAGCTCAACAGCGAGCAACTGCTATGGAAAGGAGGGGTTATATGATTTGGCTGGCGGCGGGCGAGGAGTTGACTGCGAAATACTGTATTGTTTTTTCTGAGCCTTAGAAGTCAGATCCTTCTACATTTTTCTGGCATTAGGTTGAATTTTTTTTGATAAATTATTACAACACAGTGAACTTGACTGTAAATACTCTCTCAGTCGCATAGTATTTTTTTTCAAAACGGAGGCAAAAGATTTGCCTCATTTATTAAATAAGAGAGAAGTGTTTTAGAGTGTTATAAATGACCCGTATGCCCGGCATGGCAACTACTCGCGCACAAGACCAGTTTTTTAGCTCCTACGATAACCCAAAGCTTGACGTCGTTGATGATAGTACGGAGAAGGACCGGAGGCGGTGCGCTCTTGTGTCGGAAAACCCGAGCATTACGCTCGTTCCAGATCGTCCAAGAGACTAGCATTGTAAGTGAGGCCAGGGCTCGTTGGTTTGGGTTTTGCAAGCAGGTTTGCATAGTATAAGAGCACACCAATGTTTCAACATATTTGTGCTTTATGGGGATATCAATTATAGTTCTATTTGCAGTGCGTCGCTTGCATTTGAGGCCCAATCTATATTTATACCTACTAATAAAGCGATTTGTGCTTTTGGCCGTCTATTATTAAATTACCCTGAAACTTTGCTAAAAAATTACCCACCATGTCAGGTGAACCCTCTTTGACACTCGCATGCGTCCAACTGCTGCCGCTTCGCTGAAGCGCGCTAGGGGGGTCGCCCCACTATGAGCGTTTTAGCAGTGCGAGGCAAACCTGTTCCCTCAACCGGTTTTCTTCTGTATTTTTTTCTTTTGCAGGTTTTCGGTTTTTCCAGGTTTCTTTTCTTTTTTAATTTCTGTTTTTGTTTTAATTTCTTTTCTTGTTTCCTTTTCTCTTTATTTTATCCTTTTTGTTTATATTTTTAACCTTTGTTTTCAAAAAATGTTTGAAATTCCAAATTTTGTTCATGTTTTCAACAATTGTTCATGGTTTTCAAATTTCTTCACTTTTAAAAATTTGTTCACAATTCAAACTTTGTTTAACGCATATCACTAAAATATTCAATGTGTATTTAAATATTGTTCAGCGTATATAACCAAAATGTTCAATGTTTAGTTAAAAATTGTTCAGCTTATATTACAAAAATGTTCAATGTATATTTAAAATTTGGTTTAGCATATATCACAAAAATGTTCAGTGTGTATTTAAAAAATATTCACCGTCTATTACAATTTTTCAATGTATATTTAAAAACAGTTCAACATATATAAAAAAGAAATGACTGTTCAGAGTTTCATGTGTTCATGTTTTTCATTTTTATGTTCATCTTTTTGATATTTTTTTAATTTCAAAATTTGATCATGATTTTTTTTAAAAAGTAGGAGCTCCCCGCGACGCCATCCATAAATAAAAAAAGGTTCGTTAAAAACAAGAACCTTACAAAAATGTCATCCGGCATTAGGCCTATTTCAGCCTACCCTATCCCCGTGCTCTACGGCCCGCCCCTGTCCCCATGTAGTGATCGTCTTCCCTCCACTGTCGCACTGACATATGCCAGCTCTGTGGCGCCGCTTCACCTGCCCACCATCAGATGCTACCGACAAGACAAGGCAAATCCTCAGGGCAACTTCAATGCGTTGACGCATTTGGTTCACGAGTGTCTGTTTTGGTTGAAACGGACGAAAACGCCGACCCAACCCACAGGCGCAAACCAAACCACGTTTGCTCACTCTCCGTCTGGACGCATTTCCGGTCCAAATTTGCACCTGATGTGCGTCCACACAGACACGTCCAAATTACGTCAAGCAGAGCACGTCCACACCATTCATGAGCGCTTGTGTTGTGAAAGATAATAGGGAGGGGGTGGGTGTCCAAAGAGATCTTGTCAGCAGTGATGATGACATAGTGGTTTTACCCAGGTTTAGACCCACGTATGGGTAGAGGCTATGGCATGCCTACCTATGTTTGTTGATAATATGAAAGAATTGCAATGGAGTTTTCTGATCTATCAAATTTTGCACCCGCGTGACCTTCTCTTCCAGTGAAAACTTGTTCACCTTTATATAAGTCGCCAGGGGCCGGTGGTTAGGTAGTTGTATATTCGATGGATAGAATATGTTGGGGTGATCCCGTAGTTGTAGAAAACATATTTCCTGTAGCCTGAGGATCCTCGGGATAGTGCAACTCGGGTACTAACATCTTATTTTACAAAAACACAAGCACGGAGCTTCTGGCTTATTTGAGACAACAATATTTTGTTCCGGTCACATATTGATCATCAGCCGGCGTACATATCAGTAGGGAAGAATCCCTGTTGTCCTGCCATACTCGACGAGGTTGTCAAATATCTCACCCAGGTCATTATACTTGAACACGAACCCTTCCCCGATGAGCTTCTCAGAAGACAGGCACACTTTGGGCTTCTCCGGGGATCCATCAAAGCTACATAAGCATACTTGGATGTTGTTAAACCCACATAAAAGATAAATATTTGCGTGCCTGCATTCGAGCAGCCCAAACTTTAAACAGCCGACTCACGTACCGTTCAGGTTGCACATTGTATTGTGGATACTTCTCTTTCAAGAAACGGGAGAGCTGCAGGACTGTAGTGTTGTGGCTGCAGCAGATGTACCTGCCGGAGGAGGACTCGTTCTCGGCCACGAACACCTTGGCGCGGCATAGGTCTTCAACGTGGCTTATCGCCATGGAGTCGGTGATCAATTGCAGACCTATCAGCATGTTCAGGAATGTCTCGTCGCCTGGTAAATGCACATGTCAAGCGGACACCATGTCAGAAGAACACCGGATTGGAATGAGAGCTTGCTTGCCAGTCGCCACATCTCTCAGTTGGCAACCACCGACCGAGCTGTAAAAACAAGTGAGAAATGCTATAGCATGGACGCCTTTCTCACCGGACAACAGGGAGAGGGTGAGGGGGACGCTGGTTTTGGCCTTGGAGAGCGGCGCTGCACCCAAGGTGAACACGGGCAACACGGTGACGAGGCTGATGCCGTTCTCCTCCGCGAATTCACTCGCCGCCTTTTCCAGAAGCACCTTCGAGACCGCATACGCCTGCCATGTAAATTACGTACATAAAACGGATACCAACGTTACGTGATTTATTTCCATGCACATGTAAATGTCTGGAAGAGAGATAGCAGCTGCACACACACACACACAAAAGATTATGTACCCAAATTGGTGGCTTGTTTGTTCTGAGGTACTCGACGTCGGACCATGAGCCCTCGTCCAGCACGTGGCCGCCACCGTGCAACGGCCTTCTGGACACCGCGGCGTCCGACGACGTCAGGATCACCCGTTTCACCGTCCCAGCTCTCACGCACGACCTCATCACGTTGAGAGTTCCTTGGACGGCGGCTTCGATTATATCCTTCTGCCGCCAGACACAAGACGATATAAAATTAAAATAAAGTTAAGTAAAATACTCCATCATGACTGTGTGCATCGCTCGATGTAGAGTTGAGCTGACCGGTTGTGTCCCACTACTCAGTTTTGCCATTAGAAATTTCAACTGCTCAAAAATGCCATCGCGTCATTAGACACATGCTCAGAAATACCACTAAACATTATCATTGTGATCAATCTCTTTTGCCATGTTATAGTGACATAAATACCTATGAACCAACATGCCAGCTCTCCCTTTATCTCACTACAATAAAGTATGGGGCCCACTTGATCCCAACAGCGTTCTTATTTTCCTGTAAAATTATTCGCTTGGTTACTCCTGAAAAGTGGGGCCACACATATCATTGTGAGATAGAGAGAACTGACATGTGGGTCTAGGCTTATTTTTGTCATAGAACATGGTCAACGGGTTTAACGTAAAAATAACAATGTCTAATGGCATTTTTGAGCAAACATCTAACAGAACGATGTCATTTTTAAGATATCTAATGGCATTTTTGAGCAAGCATCTCACGGATTGATGGCATTTTTAAATAGTTGTAACTTTTAATGGCAAAACTGAATAGTGGGACACAACTAGTGGCATAAATGATAAAAACCATTAGAAAAAAAGACCGACATCACGTTTTCTGTCAGCTGCGGAGTGCGCCGTTGGCTTTTGATCAGAAGGCCACGTGAAGGATGTGACATCAGGGTGAACAAGGTCCCAAGTCTAATTCTTTGGCTGAGAATAATTTGCCAGAGATCACGTGATATATAGCTGACAACATAAATTTGTGTCCAAGTCCCAACTCCGTACATCACCGTCAGATATTCAGATGCCAGATCGAAGAGCGATCGTGCAAATGAAAGCAAAGATCGCTGGAGATGGATGTTTACCTCAGGATCTGCTGCATCGATGTTCATTGGGGCAGCGACAAGGAAGGCGTAGTCGCAGCCAGAAACCGCTTCGTCGAAGCTTCCTTCCACGTCCAGTTGGGCACCGATGACCTCCAAGGGGCCAAGCGCTTGCAAATCTTTGAGGTGGGAGTTCTTTTCCATGTCATCTTCATACAAAATACAGAATCTTCAGAGTTTTGGGAATTTTGGATCAAAAACAGTTTCCAGCAGTTTCAGCATAAGTGATAGTACGCAAAACACTTTGATTTGGAACTTGGAAGGCATGTTTTGCAGTCATAAAAAGAACATGTCAGAGTCCAAAGAACCTAACTCTGAATGGAAGTTTGCTGGAGTGCATAAGAAACAGAACTAGTAGAAACGAAGAAACAAGAACCAAACCGGGGTCTCTGACCGTCGTCTTGACCGCGTAGCCTTTCTCGAGCAGCAGCTTGATGAGAACTGCAGCGATGTAGCCGCTCCCTCCGGTGACGCACGCCGTCTTCCTCCCCTCGCTCCCCGACATCTCGATCAGTACCTCTAACGGCGAAGAGAACGACGATTGGCTACCTCACTGCTCCGGATGTTGCCACTGTGTAGAGAACCTGCATTTATACTGTGTACATACAGATAACTAACGACGGAGACAAGTCCCAGGTTGGTGGTGAATGACAAACAATTTTCCAGCAGTTGAAACTTGAAAGTGTCCTTGCACGTCATCGCTGACGCTGAAGTGACAGTAGGTAAGATTCTTGTGCATGAAGACTCTTAGCCGGCTGTATCTATGCATGGCTGCTAACGCTAAAGTTACAGTAGGTAAGGTTGATGTGCACTGTACGATATACT
>NC_053023.1:699171491-699195626 GCF_003073215.2 Triticum urartu
TCAAAGTTAACAAAGTTTGACTTTGACCAAATCTTATATGCAGACTAAAAAGAAACGGAGGGAGTAATAAAAATGCCGAGTTTTGCCATTTTGACTAAGAATGAGTAGTAGGACTTCTAATACAGCTATATAGTGGTATGGCACCTAATATGTCGTATTGGCTAATAGTATTAGCAACAGAAACCAGTTGATATCCTCCCGGAGCTTGTACGTCATCCACATGTGTGATTATAACGTAACAATTCCCTTGATGGGCATGTATGCTTTCATCTAATAGATGGGAAAGTTGTAAGTGAGCAAGGGTGTATGCGCATCAAATTTTGGACATAATTTTGTGATATGAAACTTGCAACAAAAATTACAAAAAAACATGAATGTACTAGAGAATTACACACCGTTACGATGGAAAATTGGAGGAAAAACTTATAGAATGTAGCACACACACAACATCTAAACAAGTGATTGCAAATATATGTGAATATAAAATTGTGTTCCATTAAAAAAGATCCAAAGTAAACAAGTGATTGCAAATATATATGAACATAAAATTGTGTTCCGGATTAGAAAAGCTCCAAAGTAAACAAGTGATTGCAAAAATAGTATAGGCCCTTTTTCATCAGTCTCTATGTTCCGGATTAAAAAGGCTCCAAAACTGTGCATATTCACCCTTGCCATGTGCATATTCACCGGCAGTGGCACTGAGGCCAAGGGTGCAAGTTGCAGGGCTATACACTCAGATGTACCTCACATGTCGATTTGAAAATGACTATCATGATATTCAATCATTCAGCACAGGGTATGGAAATCGACCAGATTAACATCAAACTATCAGGATATTCATTCGTAATTGGTATATGTGGTAACTAATCAGGAGATTTGAATGTGAAAATCAATCGGGAATGTGAAAATCAATAGGTCTGATGCGCATGAAAAGTGGGATAGTAAAATACAAAATCATGTAGTTACACTATAGAGCGACGAGGTTGCTCAAGCAAGGCGGCAGCCCTTTGTGCCGATGCTGAAATCAATAGGTCTAGAACTAGGTTATTTCCGAATACCTTGCAGTACTAAGTCCTAACTAAGGTATTCCATTCAAAAGGGCATTAACATTCATCCCTAATGTTGAGAGATTAAATTCTGCATGTTTCCAAAGGAAGAAACAAAATGGCAGAGCTTGTAAATTATCCGGAGGGCTCTACCTTTTTCATCGTTGGTTTGGTACTTCTCGCAGAAATCCATATCAAACGCGTTGGCCCGTTGCAGATTTATATAGCAAACATAGAGACTTAGCCGTGGAATTAATGGCTGTTGGAGTTAAACACGAATACGTATACGTCCGTGTCCTAAATCATGTACGTGTACCCGAGTCCGTGTTGGCTTGATAATCATTGCCGAGTAGGATTACTTGTTATCTGTAGGATAGCTAGTATATATATTGGTGTACCCCTGTACTTTGTAATCGTGAGTTGAAGCAATAAAGTAATCACCAGGGACGATACGTTCATGTGGCAATACGTCGGTTATACGCGTGCGTGCTTCCGGCCGGCTGGCCGTTGTGTATGTACGTGTGCTGTTTTGTGTTGCTTGCAGCAACTACGACGCTTGGTCGATCAAGAGCAAGATTAGCTAAAGGAGGCTAGCTTTGCACTGCGGTTGATCGGTGCATCTCGGTGTAAAGCACTTCGTCGAGTTTGTCAGCGAGCTCTGTTCGTCATCATCGTTCGTCCTTGGTCGTATCACCGTCGCCGGAAAGTACTCGATGTCGTCTGGGCCAACAATTGGTATCAGAGCAAGGTTGATCTTCTAGTAACGGAGGATCATGGCGGACGACGAGAAGAACAAGCAGCTGGCGGAGTACTCCGGTGCGGCTAAAGTAATTGCTGCTCCGGCGAGTTCGTCGTATCCACGGTTTGATCGCGAGAACTTCGGGGTCTGGAAGGCCCTCATGGAGTGTGGTCTCCGCGCCAACGAGCTATGGGACGCGGTGGATCCCGGAGGCGACGCGTTCAAGAAGGAGGGAGCCGAGCACCGGAAGGATCGGCAGGCGGCGTCGGCGATTTACTCGGTGATGCCGATGGATGTCCTCCAGCACCTAATCACCAAAGCAACGGCGAAGGAGGTGTGGGATACTCTGAAACTCATGTTCGAGGGACACACCCGCGTCAAGCAAGCCAATCTCCAAACTCTCCTAAGGAACTACGAGACTTTGGTCATGGGCGACGATGAGTCCGTGGCGTTCGCTTCACGGGTGGCAACTCTCGTCAATCGGATCCGCGCGCTTGGAGAAAACCTCATGGAGGCCTCGGTTGTCCGACGGTTCTTGCGTCGGCCCCTCCCCAGTACCTGCAAATTGTCACGGCGATCGAGCAGTGCGTCGATCTCGCGACTCTCTCCATCGACGATCTTGTCGGACGGTACAAGGCTCATGATGAGCGGATGCGGTACAGTCTTGGGGACGGGAGGAACGACGAGCTTGTGATGCTCACGAAGGCGCAGTGTATCGCCCTAGAAAAGCAAGGCGGATCCAGGAGCAGCAGCAAGAAGAAGGGGAAGCAGCGTTCGGTGAGAAAGAACTTCGCCGACTCGGACGATGACTCAAACGATGAGGCTGCACCACCACCGAGGAGAAAGTTTGACATCAGGAAAGTGAGATGTTATAATTGTGGCCTCCTCGGTCACTTCAAGGCTGACTGCGAGGAAGCACCGAAGCAGAAGGTGCTCATGGCCCATCAAGGACATGATGGTGACATGATGTTGATGAGAGAACTCATGAACGAGATGGATCCAGGTCTTTTCAACCGCCGGCTAAAGAAATTGTCGCGTTTGTTGAAGAAAAAGTTTGGCATCATGATCATGGTTCGGAAACTCGTGTCGAAGCTACAGAGGCGGGGAGTGATTCCAAAACTTATGTTAGTGTTATGGACGTAAGTGCCAACTTTACTGAAGCGCATGAAGCGAGCTGCGTGCGCGCGGCCATGGAGAAGTACTCTTTGTACGGCGCCTCCGAGAGAGGCCAGCTGTGGTCGAAAGAGCAGTTCAGAAATTCTGAGAATAGGCGAAGTTGTGGCGTCAGAAGACCATGACACAAGGCGGGCCGGTGTGGTTCAACCAGTAAAATACAACGCGCGACGAGCTGAGCGTTGCGCATACATGGTGTCAGACAGTGCAACAGCGAGTTACGTGGACGACGCGACTCGCGGTGCATCCGACCTGGCGATTCCAGGAGCTAGTGGCATTGCAAGCATCGAAACATGCAGCAAGATAGCGAGCTCGCAGAAGTCGGCGACCAATGCAGTAGCGTGCGTAGGCAGCAGCAGCGCGCCATGCAACTCACGTAAGTTGGCAGTCGAATCAAGGCCAGCGGCTGCAGTATCCAAGGACAGCAACGCGGCGAGTTCTCAGCCCGGAGCGCTAGCAGTCAACACGCAAAATAGCCCAGAAAAAGAGGTGGCTTGGGCACCACCACGAGGCTCATGCAGGACAACGTGGAGGTGGAGGCCTTCTAAAGGCTGCTGTGGCAGCAGCCCGTCCAACAGGCCAGGATGGCCGGAACGGACGGCACCAGGAGCCTGGCTTTAGAAGTCACATGTGCTGCACTTGGAGGTGCAGCAAGAGGAGTTGCACTCGAAGATGGGCCAGCAAAATTGTACGTAAGGGAAGATATTTCTTTCACACCTACGTCGCC
Organism: Triticum urartu; assembly: GCF_003073215.2. Taxonomy (NCBI): domain Eukaryota; kingdom Viridiplantae; phylum Streptophyta; class Magnoliopsida; order Poales; family Poaceae; genus Triticum; species Triticum urartu. The sequence goes on from NC_053023.1 coordinate 699,175,177, forward strand.
TCCAACTGTAATGGAGGAAGAGGCACCACCATCTACATACGAACATCTTGGACCGGTATTCAACCTGCATTCGGAGAAATATCTTCAAACAGTAGACCCGGAAAAAGTGAATAGGAGTGGGCGACAGTGTCTAGCAAACGCCGAGGAACCGGCGAAATTTAAGGACGCAAATACGATGGAGTATTGGCGTAAAGCTATGGAAGAAGAGTTGGGGTCGATTCATGACAATAATTCATGGGAGCCTGTGGATCTTTCCAACAATGAAAAGGCTATAGAGCTAAAGTGGGAATTCAAGGTCAAGAACGATGTTGAAGGGTGGATTAAGCACAAAGCGAGGCTTGTAGCCAAGGAGTACATGCAAGAGGAAGGTGTGGACTTCGGAGAAGTGTTCATTCTCATTGCAAAGATGGAGTCGGTGAGATTACTCATCGCTCTCGCGGCTCAAGAATCATGGAAAGTACATCACATGGATGTAAAACCCGCGTTTTTGAACGGCGAGATAGAAGGAGATGTGTATTTGAATCAACCATCCGGTTTCATCAAAGAGGGAGAAGAGCACAAGGTACTGAAGTTGCATAAAATCTTGTATGGGCTATGGCAAGAACCTCGGGAGTGGAACATCAAACTTCATCAGACATTGATTTCTCTTGGATTTGAGAAAGTCCCACTAGAGCATGCAATGTACAAGAGAGGTAAAGGAAGGGATCGTCTACTAGTTGGCATCTACGTCGACGACCTATTGATAACTGGAGCAGATGAAGAGGTGATTGCAAAGTTCAAGCTACAGATGAAAGAGCTTTTCAGATGGATGATCTAGGTCTTTTGAGCTACTACCCCGGGATAGAGGTACATCAAAACCCGGAGGGGGTCACACTATGCCAGGAGGCATACGTAAGGAAGGTACTTGAAAGACGTGGCATGAAATATTGCAATCCAATTGACGCTTCAATGAAACCTCGTCTTGAGATAAGCAAGAAGAGCAAAGCACCCGCAGTTGATGCAATAGAGTATATTGCAGCTGCCACTGCGATGTGTCAAGGTGTGTGGCTTGGGAGGCTGCACGGTGATCTCATGGATCGAGATCCGGAACAAGTGGTGCTCAATGTTGATAGCAAGTCTGAAAGTTTTCTACATGAGGATCCAGTGCGGCAGGATAGGAGCAAGCACATTGATACAATGTATCAGTACATGAAGAACGTCGTAGAAGAAGGTAAGACGAAGGTCGACTACGTTTGCACTGATGACCAAGTTGCGGACATCCAGACCAAGGCTTTGGATCGAGAGAAGTTCTTGGGGCTGCCAACAAGAATCGGCGTTGGCACTGTAGCGTGACGATGTCGTGTTTAGGGGGTGATTGTTGGAGTTAAACATGAATACGTATACGTCCGTGTCCATCATGTACGTGTACCCGAGTCCGTGTTGGCTTGATAATCATTGCCGAGTAGGATTACCTAGATCTTTTCTCCCTCTTAATGGCCATGTGCTTGATTAGCCGTGGAATTAATGGTCATGTACGAGTCTGCTAGCTTAGGTCCTTCAGCACGTGAGCTTTAGCTTAGCTTTCTTGTTACGCGCACCAAGCTTTCTGAAAAGTAAGTGACTGAAATATGGCGTGATTTATCATCAATTCAAAAAAGGACAGAAGGCTTTCTTCGGCAACATGCATGAAGGTTTTCTTCCGCAGTAACATCCCCAAGGAGGAACGAACACCCTCAAAACCTCGTCAACTCAAGAAAGATTTCCATCCAGATTGTCGACGCCGACCAATGAAGTTCCACACAATAGTAAGGAGACAACACCTTCAACAGGGTAATGAGGCAATCTTGTTGCTACCAAGCCTAACAAAGGAATCTGGCCCAACGACGCCGGAAAACCCCTTTCGTGTCACCGGTGAGTGTCCATAACGACACACGCGACCACTGGTGCGTGGAAGCAGATGCGCCGCAACACCTTTACTAACAATCTAACACCTATGTATCGATGTAGGGACATAGCCCTGACCGTAATGACTAGAGGAGGCCACCTTCGCCGCCCAGTCCCGCCCTGAATGGATCCGACCAACTACGACCATGTTATAGGAGCAGCGGAGATGGCCAGCGCCGCCATGACGCATAGTCACTCTGTTGCCTGGGCTGCTAGCATCTATGGCGCCTCTTCGCCCACCGACATGTGCGCACACACAACCGTCATGCCCGGCACCGCCACTATTGAATGTGTACCACCAACATCTAGATCGCCTTCCCAACTGAGGGCATGTGCGCCGTCGCAGCGGCCACCGCCACCACTGTCATTTGTGCCTGATGCATCATGGGAGAGGCATATGAATGTGGAGAGGGGAAACAAGCTAAAGACATTGCTGATATCACGGAGAGTGGAAGAGGAGGGAAAACTCTACCTGCTCAAAAAATTATATCGAGAGGTTCTTTTTTCTCTCCATCTGAGCCCCAACATAAAGTGTCTGCCATGAAAACATAACCAAATGAAGTGTACCATAACTGCATCACTCATATTTTGAAATAAAATTTCTTTCAGTTCTTACACAAGAAAAATAGGATAACATACAAAATGAATATCGGTCAGGCATCAGAAGGTGGTATGCATTAATACACATTACATGAGGTTTGCGTTAATAAGAACTTCAATAGCACAAAAATTTATAAAACCAATCAATATATAATCGCCTAAGCCTATTTGCAAGTAATTAATTAATCACCTAAGATAATAAACTGTTAGAGCATATTTCGTATATGTGTATTTCGTAGTATATGATTTGTGTCTCTCTATTACCTTATCTCTGTGAAGGTTTCTTGTCCTCCAAGATATACTAGCCCACCGTGCTCAGCAATATAATTGCACCTCCACCAATCTGCTCTCTAATCCTCATACATGTAGCAAATGATGTTACCGATACCATCGAGAGTGGAAGAGGAGAGCAAACTATGGCTTCTCGAAAAATTGGAACGGGAGGCCCTTTTTCCTCTCCATCCGAGCTCGAACACGATGCGGTCGCGAAATTACTAGGTCGCCTAGAATAGATAAAACGAGGTAGTACTTGTGAAGTGTATTAAAACACAATCTACCTTCTTTATTTACAGATAAAAATATATTTGGATCCACGAAAGGATAATACAACAAAACCAATGAACTTTTCTGAAGCTTGATTTAATCTGTAGTCTAGATTAACTACGTATTATATTAGAACAACATATAAGGAATTGTTAAACAAGTGTTAATAATTGAGTAGAGATGCATTTTTTTGTGGTATCTATAAAAACAAGACCCATTCAACTCAAATTCGGTGTGCAACTAATTCATCTAAGTAAAAGTATTAACCATCTTACGGTAACTTAAAGGTTGAAGAAGATAACTCATAATTACTCACATGTCCTCTCCTTACAAAATCCAAGTTACGTGATAAATACTCTGGCAGTAAGTGGCTAATACCATGGGCAACTAGTTGGAGGGTGCCCCCGGCCAGATCTAGGCAAAACCCACACTACCGTCGCTGCCACGACCTACGCGAACCACCACCCGTGTGAGCCACCACCGTATGGAGACATGGTAGAAGCTAACAGTTCTGGCCGGCCGCAGCCCGCGCCGCCTGCTGCCGCTAGAAATCAGATCAAGGCTGATCCTGATCTACCACCAATGGCACAACAGGCACGCCCTACTACCATGTGGTCCATTGAGCCACAACAGATCCCGTGCACCACACCGCCGCTTGAAGCCACCGTCGCCTCACTGCGTCTATCACGAACGCCGCATCCTGAGCTAACAATGCCGCCTCAAAATGGCATCCCCACGCGAAAAGGTGAAGCTCCCCACTGCCACCGCCGGTGGATAGGCATTACCCAGCCGCATCCTCTGGTGCTGGTGAGGGAGGAGGAAGGAGTAGCTAGGGTGAAATGGTGGTAGCAGTGGAGGGGCCCTTCCTTTCGCCAACAGGAGTAGAACGGGAGGAGGGGTCCTTTCCGCCCCATGATGCTCAAAACAATAACCATTTGACTACAATAAATATGGCATGCTTTGTGAAAAAAAAAGTTAAACAATGCGGTGGTACTCCAAGAATTTGATTAGATGAAAAAGATGGTCCCGTTGACAAAATACTTCAAAATCATGACATCATTCATTAGTTATGATTAGTTTTTTAAATTCATTACCAAAGTTTCATCTCGCAAGATTGGATACCCCAATGTTCAAATTTTAATAGAAGTTGTTCTCTTCCATTGTGTACAAAACTTAATTTTATGTGATCCATTTAGCAGTCTGCCCTTGCAATTGCACTCTCATAGAAGTGATGAAAATTAACAGTATTTGTGATGGACACACGTGGTTTGGAAAACTTTTCTATTGTTTGGGAACATTTCAGGCTCTTGTTCGTCTTCAATATTAATTTGGGAAACTCCTTATAGGAAATGTACAATTCCCACATGAGATTCATTGCACAATTCATGTTATTAGCGGATATTTACAGAATGCCTGATTGTATTTCTAGTTAATTGATAACAAATGTAGCTCAACACATTTATTTGCTCCATGTGAAATGCTTTAAGTTTTGTTTAAAGCCCTGCTTGTTTATCTCAACCGTAAAGGTGAAAGGAAGGAACAAACAATTACTTCGATGCCATCTCTTCACAATATGTACAACATAGTCATACTATAGTACTGCAGCAGTAGGAGACAGATACGACACCACCAAACTCCTTTTACTCTTTGCACAGTTACACTCAGATATAGCTTGTAGCTTGTGCTTCATATATAGTTGATCAACACCAAAATTTGTAGTCAAAATCAAAATGAAAATTTTCATGTATCGTGTAGCTGCTATATGGTCGGTAAGTTGCAGAAGCAAGGTGATATGTCGTCTATGTAGGAAGATGATGCTGACTGGAAAATATTTCATGGAACTAGGATGCATTGGGAAATGGGAACACGGTTTGGGCAACAATGGTGTTCCCTGTTCATGCAGGAGATTTTGTGGTTAGATGTCTGTAAAAAGTGCGGGGAGAAATTCTAGAGACTACGACCTACCTTCAATTTGGTCATGATGATGGGACGGCAAGGGGTGGTGTAGATCGGAACAGCAACGTCTTTGAGGCGACGGGGCCATCCGTTAGGCTTCTATCGTGTGAGTTAGACAAGCTGAAGGACCTAGAGAACCTTCATGGTGACCTTAGACAATGCGTTCCATTCTTGCCGCTGTTTTTCATCATTGTCATTTTTTTTAGAAAAGGAGGATCACTCCCGGCCTCTGCATCAAAATGATGCATGCAGCCCTTTATTAAGTAAACTATCCGAAATATCTGAGGTCCTGAACAAGCTCGCTCAGAGCTGTAAAAGTAATCAGAAAAGTAAAAAATGGCACACCTGATGAAAATAGGACGAGATGACTAAACACCTAGCCTATTACTGGACCAACATCTAAACCGGTTGTAGATATCCTGAGCTACTATCTCCCATCGGGTAGACCTAATAACCAAAGGCTCCCTAACTCCCGCAGGAGTGAGTAACGACCACGTACGGATCCATGCAGTGGCCCGGTAGATAACCTGCAAAAAAATTACGAGTTTGTCTATTAGAAACCATATCATTTCTACAGTTCCATATAGAACAAAGTAATGCGCATACTACTATCAAAATATATCTCGCAATATTTTTCTCTACTCCATTTAGCCACGTCAGAAATAACATGTGAAAAATATTTGGATGGGTGATATTAAAGGCTATATGAGCTGATCGCCATAATAGTTTGGCTAGTGGGCTATCGAGAAAGAGGTGTTTAATAGTTCCATCTTTATTACAAACGCTACATCTTTGACTACCCTCCCAATTAAAGTTTTGCGAGGTTATACTTAGTCAGAACCACCAACTTTTGAACTAACCACATGAAGACTTTGATTCTTAACGATACTTTTTTTTCAAATATGTATCGATTCCGGAATCGAACCAGAGTCAATTAGGTTCACATACATAGATTTCACTGAGAAGATGCCGTTCATAGTTAATCTCCAGTGAATACTTTTAGGCTCATAAGAGAGGTGAACGTCCATCAGCCTTAGCACCAGATGTAGCCATGCTTCCCATCGGTCTCCTAGCAAAGTTCTGCGGAATTGAATATTTAGAGGATTTAACTGTAATACTGTAGCAACGTAAGCCTCCTTACGCTATACAATTTGATAGAGAGAAGGATATTGTGTGGCTAAAGGCATCTCACCTAACCATGTATCCTCCGAAAATCTTGTCGAATTACCATTTCCAATGATCTATTTAGTTTTGTCGAAGAAAGATGTTTTCGTTCTCATTAAACCCTTCCAGAAATTTAAATTATTTGGTCTAACAACAACCCGGGCCAAGGTCTTAGATTGCAGGTATTTATTACGTAAAATTTGTACCCATGTGCCTTTCATCTCAACAGAAAGTCTATACAACCATTTACTGAGCAAACATCTATTATTTACCTCTAAATTCTCAATTATGAGACCACCCTGGTCCTTCAGCCTAAAATGATATCCCATTTAATAAGTTTGTATTTTCTCTTTATTTCATCACACTGCTAAAATGATTATGATCGATCGAAGTCCAACCTTTTTTGTACCCCTACAGGTATTTCGAAGAAAGACAAAAGAAACATCGGCATGCTCGTGAGCACCGAGTTTATTAGTACTAGCCGCCCTCTGTATGACATAAGCTTACCCTTTCAGCAGCTTAGTTTTTTTTTCAAATCGATCTTTACTCCTTGTTAAATAGCTTTCGATGATGAATTGGTATACTCAGATGACTAAACGGTAGGGTACCCTGTTCACATCCGAACAGTTATTATAAGCATCTTGTTTATCTTTGGTCTCTCCCAAAATAAAACAATTCACTTTGGTTAAGACAATGCATCATTGTCATGGACTATGCTACTATGATAGGAATAATCAGGAATTTGTGTTCTCGAGGAATACAAGTTCAGCGTGGCTTGAGTTAGAGTAGTTGTCTGGCTACAAGTACCAGTGCGACTCTTGGTAGCCTTTGCCTAGACGTAGGAATCGATCACGTACTGCCCCATGTTGAGTCGTAGGAGAGTATGAGTCCAACTAGGACTTATGCACGTCGGTGGTGGCTGGTGTATATATGTACACTAGCCGATCAGATTGATCAAGTGGAGAAAACTAGAAAATAATTAAAGAGGAAAACAAAGGGCACGACAAGGACCCTTGGCTATCAGTTTTTGTGTGCACATGTTCATTGTGATTTGATGTGATCGATTCTGAGGACAAAGTCCTCCAATCGGTATCTGAGCAAGATTTAAGATGCTGGAGTGGGCGGTGTAGTCCACGCGGTTATGTGATCCACAAGGAGTCTGCATGTATCTCGCTATGGTGGATGGTGAAGTTCATAGGGTGGTGTGTTCCACAATGTTTCTAGCGAGGCTGGGTAGTCCAACACATATCTTAGGTGGTCTATATATTTGCCAATTTAAATTTAGGGAGAGTTTGTTGCGATCGATAAAGCCTATCAATTTGACATGTCATGGTGCGAGCGAATGAGTCGACAAGGAATAATACAACGAGCCAAGACCTGAAAAGCATAGAAGACAAAGTGTCAAGATTAGAAAGAGTTTGTTAGAAATAATCCTGAATTTGTGTTGTCAAGGAGTACAAGTTCAGCGTGGTTTGAGTTAGAGTAGTACTCCGAAACAGGCTTTGGCCCTGCTTTATATATAAAGCACCAACAAAAAACAGTACACGGCCGAATGACGCAAGATGGTGAGGTGACCCTCTTACAAAGACGACCCTAGGATAGACGGATCACACACACACAACGCTACCGAAAGCGAAAACACAGAAATCTGAGAACAACGCCACAACACGCCCTACTACACCTAAACTCCACGACAATGCCCCAAGAGAGAAAACAGCGCAGCGCGTCGCCGTTGCCGAGTCCACAACAAACAAAGGTCTTCACCCAGAGCCCAAACGCGGAGAGGAGCACCATGAAGACGTCTTCAAGAAAAGAGTGGCGCCCACGGGCATCGCCGTCATCAACGCCAAAGCATAAGGCTTTCGCCCGGTAGATCCCGCGTGTCACTGCGAGGTCTTCAAGAGAGGCGTGACGCGTCTAGATCCCCAAATCCGGATCGGGGAGCTGCCACTGTTAGAGACAAATAGTGCACCCGAGCCACCCGCCGCTATTCCTCTTGCCGCCCACACGGCCAAGAGAAATAGCACCACCGCCACCATGGTTGGGATGGGTCCGGTGTGTGATTCATGAATTAAAAAAAAGATCATGAATTCGACGATATTCATTGGACACGATTGAGGATTCCTGAATACGGCAGGGAGGGGGCACAACTGTGTTGGAATAAGCCACGGCGTCTGGTGCTGTCGGGTTCGTCGGGCGCGTCGGGTGCGTGCGGGACGTGCGAGATGCACTTGTGCGGTCGGGCTCGTCGAGCGCGTCGGGTGCATGCGGGACGTGCGGGACGCTCCGCCGTGGCAAGTGTGCGTGCTGCGTGAAGCTGCGCATGTGCTGGACAATTAGTTAGTGCATGAAGTAGTAGGCCACGTTGAGACGTGGAGTTAGTTTTCAGATATGGCTGAGTCGTGCTGGTTGTTGGAGTGATTCCAGGAGTAGGATAAGGCCTGAGGCTGGTCATAGTGGGGAATAACTTAGACTAGTAACATGCATATGTTACTAATCTATGTTACAACCTTCATAGTGGGGAGTAACATATGTATGGTATCATGCAAAGTATATTTATTACGATATAGACTCATTTTGCCTTGAGATGCGTTATGTTACTGTAACATATTATGTTACTCCAAACACATCTCTCCTCATTAAGTACATGCCACATAAGCAAACTTTTCTTGGGGTGTGTTATGTTACTTGCTAAGTTACTCCCACTATGACCAGCCTGATAGTGCATGCATAGGTTAGTGAGATTAGTTGCCCGAGAGAGTGGCTGGCCGGTGCGTGTATGGTCTTGTATATATATGCGTCAATGAGCAATGAGAAAAGTGGCCGTGAGGGCTGAAGAAAAATGTAGCATTGTGTACACCAAGGGAATTGTGGTCTCCCTTGGTACATGTGTGTGTGTTTCTTTTTGTCTTGTGTGTTCTTATGAGACACCATGAAAGAGAGAAGAGAGAGTTATGCGTGATGAGGAAGAAGAACAGCAGCGTTGCGAGGATGAGGCGGCGCCAACAAACTGAATTAAAAGAAGAGTTGACACACTACTTAATCTGATTGCACATACATGGGAAAAGTCCTGCTAAAACTTCACTAGGGGCCCATGTGTAATGCGTTCCGACCTACCCAACAAGTGTACGACTACCTACTGGAGGAATGGCAAACTTGATAGGCTTGTGACGCCGACGGAGGAGCTTCTGCATGGATGAAAGTTGTCTGATACTGCATGTCACCAACATGGCACTGTGACGACCTTTTGGCCGCCGTCGCCGTCGCGCCCAACGGGCCAATAGCTCCGATGCGACACATTTGAGGTGAATTGGCAAGAGTGCGACGTTGTTCGAGGAATGGCTGTGGTGCGACAATTTTGAGCAGGTAAATAGCCCACGCACGACATGGCTGTTAAATGTGGTTAAATTGGTCGTCAACCAAGCCCGCCCGTTTATGTTAGGACATGTGGGTCCAACTTAATTGTTCGTCAAAACAGCTGACCGTGCCCTGCCGCCCGACCGTGCCGGGCCCGCCACTCTGCCCCCCTTCTTCTCCGGTGGCGGCGGATCTTGCGTTCTCGGTGGTGGCGGCGGAGCCCTCGTTCTCAACGGCGGCGGAGCCTTCGTCCTCAGAAAATGGTGAGTGAATTCAAACCCTAGTCGCCCTCCGTTCCTCTCTCCGGCCCGTAGATCTCAGCTCGTTTCCTCTGTTTTCGCTTGCGAATCGATAGGTTGTGAGGGGAGCCCGTGGGCATACTGAGATGGAGCCGCCAGATTCAACTTCGAATAGGTAATGCGCCTCTCTCCGATCCAATTTTGCATGCAATTAGGGCCTCGTCTGCTCTTTCTCACGGGCTCACACTGTCCGCCACTGACAGAGGGGATGCTGCCGCTCGGACCTTCGAATTGACAGTCAATTTCTTTCCATCAAAGGCAAAATTAGTTGATGGTAGCATACAGAACATTGAGAGAGACACAATTGTTAAATGGGAGGTTGAGTTTACAGAGATTGATCCACAAGTTCTACAGAACATGGGAGAGAACGGCAGTGAAGAAATGGGTGGAAAAAATTGGGGAGAATATTGTTTGGGGTCCAGAGCAAGAAGTATCACTGTTGCGGTTTGATGATTGGAAAGGAGAGTATGTGAGAATAGAAGATGGTGAACAGATTGTTGAAGAAATCGATCGGCAAAACGGCTGGACAAGCAAACGGGCTAATTTTTTTGCTGAGCTCGTTGATCTGAACATTTTTTCGAAGGTTGGATATGTGCCATCACAATTGGCTGCGCAGATGGTAGATGATGATTGGGCTACACAGAGGCCATTGATTCCCATGTGTACTGAACTTACAGTAATACCGAAGAGGGACAGGTGACTGGAACTGAAACTGAAACTGCAGCAACTGTTGATTGGAATGTAGTTGAATTAGATGAGCCTACTGATTTGGTCATTGCACCAATGCCTGACATTGAGATGGCCAAACTTTTTGGCATTCCAGTCGATGACAGAGATAAGCAGGAGAGGGGTGAATCTAGTTTGCCTGCTAATGCTGATGAAGAAGTAGATGGACAGTTGATGGAACAAGCTGCAGATGAAGTAGATGATGCACATGATGATGAGCTGGTGCATGTGTATGACAAAGAAAACCCTGTCATTGAAGTAGGCAAGTTGTTCCCAAGCATGAAGGAGTTTAGGATGTGTTTCAAGACTTATGCAGTGAAACATGAGTTTGATGCCAAGACTGTTTGGACTGATAGAAAGAAGTTTTATGCGAGGTGCAGAGGATTTGATGGTAGTGTGAAGCCTTGCAAGTGGTACATATCTGCTAGACTGCAACCTGATGGAAGTACTGTCAGGGTTAACCAAATCCCAATCAACATACTTGTATTACAAGTTCACAGAGAGTATCAACCATGACATCACAACTTTGGGTTGCAGAAAAGATCACCCCAATTTTAGCCAAAACACCAAACACTACTGCCAAGAAACTCAAAGTAGACTTGGAAAAGATGTACCCCATTAAACTGAAATATACCACAGTGTGGAAGGCAAAACAAAGGGCAATGAAAAATTTATATGGTGATTGGGCAAATACATTTAGGATGCTTTACAACTTCAAAGCAGAGGTGGAAAAGAGGTCACCTGGCAGTGTTGTGGAGATAGATACAGAGGTATCAGCCAAAGGTGAAGTCAAGTTCTCCAAGTTTTTTATGGCTTTGAAGCCTTGCATTGATGGGTTCAAAGCAGGGTGCCGTCCATATTTGAGCATAGACTCATCATTTTTGACAGGCAAGTGGAATGGTCAGTTGGCAGCATGCAATGCTCTAGATGGACACAACTGGATGTTTCCTATTGCTGTTGGCTTGTTTCAGTCAGAAACAGAGGCTTCATGGACATGGTTCATGATCCAGTTGAAAAGATGCCTAGGGCCAGTGTCACCTTTGGCTATACACACAGATGCATGTAAGGGGCTTGAAAATTCAGTGAAAAATGTTTTCCCACATGCTGAGCAGAGGGAGTGCTTCGGTCATTTGTGGATGAATTTGATCAAAAAATTTAGAGGAGAAGAATTTGGGCGCATGTGGCCAGCAGCAAGATCTTACACTAGACAGACACACAAATATCATCTTGATAAGATAATGGCAGCATGCGATGAGTTTGGTCCATGCGAACACCTACCATTCTTTGTTATGGTACAGGTCAGGATTCAACACTGCCATCAAGTGTGACCACATCAACAACAATTTGGCAGAGAGTTTCAACAACAAGGTGAAGGAGTTAAAAGATTTGCCTGTGCATGACATGGTTGACCAAATCAGGATCATGCTCATGCGGTTGTGGGAATTGAGAAGAAGGATAGGTGATTGTCTGCAAGGTGATAAGCTTCCAGCAGTGGTACAACAGGTGGTCAATAGGAGCAGATGTCTTTCACATTTGTTTGTTGAAAAATCTTCACCTTGGGGTGCTGAAGTTAGAGATAACAAAACTGGAAGGAGACATGTTGTTAACACTGAATTGCATGATTGCACTTGCCTCGAGTGGCAACACACTGGTAAACCATGTGAGCATGCCATTCTCTTCTTAGCATCCCAACCGAAGATAAACATGCACCCATATTTGCATGAATATTATTCGGTAGCAAGATTCAAAGCTGCATATGCTACTCCAATTCCAGCACTTACAGATCAGTCTCAGTGGCCTGAAGTGGACATTGAATTTTCCATGTGTCCTCCCTTGACGAAAGAAAGGCTGGCAGGCCTAAACAGAGTAGATTCAAGGCATGGTTTGAGAAAGGTGGGAGTAGTAAGAAGGGAAAGAAAGATGGAAAGCCAAAAAAGGGCCCAAAAAGGTAACAAAAACAGATGCAAGTTGTGCCAGGAACTTGGGCACAGAGTGGGATCTGTCAAATGCCGTTACACTCCTGATAAGCCAAAGTATGTTCTTGTTTATTTGTCTGTGTTTTGATTTGGTGCTTTTTTCCAATTACTATATCTATAACATTTTCCCAATGGCCAGGAGGAAGCGAGCAAGTCACCCCTTGTTGTTGAACAGTGTTGGCCAACAAAAAAAGCAAGAGTCAATGGCGGTAGAAAGAAGAGAAGTGTGCCTGAGCCTGAGCAGAGTGAAGAAAATCCTGCTGCAGTCAACATTCAGACTGAAGAAACTGCTCTCGAGGTTGAAACTGAACCTGAGCGTGTCGAGGTTCAGACTGAAGAAACTGCTCTCGAGGTTGAAACTGAACCTGAGCGTGTCGAGGTTCAGACTGAAGAAACCCATGTTGAGGTACACACCGAAGAAACTGAAACTGCTGTCAACATTGAGACTGAAGACACTGATCACGAGGGTGTTGGCGAGGTGTTGAAAAGACCAGTGAAAAAACAAGATGATCAGTGAACTTGTGTGTGTAGTAGAACCAAAAACAAGAAGTGCTAAGGCGAAGAAGGGCACGCGACGTGGTAGGAAGAGGTAGAACAGAGAACAGTTTGAAAATTTGGGGCATGTAATAATATTTGTAACTTGGTGCGTACTGGTAGTCACTATGTATCCCCGTATTTCTATTCGAACTTGTTTGTTGGTACCTTGTCTAAACCAGCCAAATAAAATTCAAATTTGGGCTCAAATTTGAATTAGGGATGGGGTATTGATGTTTTATCCGTCCACCCTCAGTAGGCCAGGCGGCGGGCGGCAAGTGTTTGGTTGCTGATCAATCCGAGCCCTTTTGGTAAGTTGAACTCATAGTCATGAAAAGTGTGTTTCAAATGACCTCCAAAGGTAGGGTAAACGGCCTCATATTTAAGCAAGTTTTTTTGGCACCTTGTCTAAACCAGCCAAATAATTTTTCTACACATCTATTCTACCTATATAGTGTAAATCTAAAGTCTCACTATTTATTGAATTAATTTCTATTATTTTTTTTTTTTTGAAAAAACAAGGTTTAATAGAAAATTATATATAAAACAAGTTTAAAACATGAAAATGAGAAAAGTAAGTTAAGATCTTTCTTAGTCAATCCAAAATGAAGTTTTGGTGAGGTTTTCACACTTTTCATTTTCAAAACCCCACCTACTCTCGGGTGCCCACTACTCTCTCCCTTGAACTCCATACTACATTGTTCGAGGAATGACAATTTTGTGAAGGATTTTTCGTAAAAATGTATGTAAATCATATTTATATATTTTTTCTCGTTACTATACGACATAATAAGACTATGTGCGCAAGTTTTATATTTTTTGATTTTTTTTGAATTAGTTATGCTCAACCCTAATCAGCCAAAACCCCTCAAAACCCCACCACACTACTGGGTCGTCGATCGTTGTGCGTGGACGGTTGAGATCAGGCGCTAGGGTTAGCTACAGTGTGCATCGATCCGCATGAGACGCCCTGATTGGTTGAATCGGTGGGGTTTGGATCAGCCTCTCTCGTTGGGCATCAGGACCGTTCATTTGAATCCAACGACAAGAGTTGACGCGGTGCATGGACCAAGCCTACACAGTGCCCTTTCCATCGTTGCATGCGTGCTCGTGCCTACCCACAGCATGCGTGCTCACCCGCAGAACTGTGCCCGTGCTTGCATGCATGGCCTCGACGTAGCCCTGCTCCGCCACCCCTATGGACGTAGTAAGCTGTCGCATGCCGACCATTACAACCGATGCATCGTCGCATCAAAGCATGCACCCGGCCACAATGGAGCAGCCCGATGAAGACAACCAAAAAGCCAACGCTGCATGGCGTGCTGTACATGGCGTGCTCCTCTTTGAGGACGCAAAACTGGCATGGGGTATCGATGTGGGTATCGATGCAGTTCAAATGGCGTGCTGCCCGTTACAAGATGGGCAAATGAAGCGTCCATTATTGTCCCTTTTATTGGGATTATAGTTTCTAACTTTTGGGCAGGTGTCCCAGCACTTGAAACACATTGTACTCTTACTCATTAAATAAATAAGTTATTTATACTACTAAAAAATGGTGAATAAAATAATAAGGAGAAGGATGTGCAAGAACAAATCTTTGGTTGTAAAATTATGCTTTGTTGTGAGTCTCAACCTATCCCTTGTGAATAAATGTCTTAAAAAACTATCGGCATCTGTTCGTACCTTTCCGCTCATTTTGTTTTTGTTTTTCTGTTCTTTCTCCTTCCTGCCATGTGCGGTGTGAATGTTTCTTAATCAAAATGCTAGAAATTCGATCTTCTATGGACAAAGCAAATAAGCAGCGGCAATTTATGTGGCCACAATCAAGGCAATATGGGTAGTGGCCAACCTTTTTATATTTTATGAGTACTCTATTGCCATTTTTGCCTTTGGAGTAAGTAACTTGACATTCATTGCAAGTAAACCCATTGCACTAGAGCATTCACATGATAAATAGGAGTGTCGTGACAACATCTGGTTGAGAATCAGAACTCCAGTCTGAGCCATCATTGCGCATACTCTTCTCTGAAATTACTCATTGCATTTACATAAAACCCTATAACCTCAATGGAAGTCCAACACTAAAAATTACATCTATAGAAATGAAGCTTGCATGTCTCACATCTCTCCTAGTGATTGGGTTGGATAAACAAGCAAGGATATAGCTTATGTGTGGTCGGGGGGGGGGGGGGGGGGGGTTGATTGAATGGCAGAAAAGTTGTAGTACATGTTTTCTTGCAAAAAAAATGTTGCAGTAGAAGTGCGAGGCATTGGGAAAGTTCAAATATTATATTCCCTGATATGTATTACTGGCTGACCATGTTTCATGCTACAGCCCATGTAAGGAAGCTAACGAAACGGAAATTAAAGCACAAGAATAAGAAAGGGATTTGGAATCGATGATGTGGTTAGACTGCTTAGGTAGAGTGAGGTGAGATCGCTGCATGTTGATTACTGATGTGGATAGGTTGCATGTTAAGAGAAGTAAGATAGTGGGGGTGAACTATGTATGCATGGATGTTTGGTTTTTTCTTGCTCAAAGCCATCAAAAGTTGCTTTTGCTTTGGTTTCATTGTCTAGTCACATTACAGGTGAAACGATGTTGCTTTTGCTTGTCAATTCAATTATGCTATAGTTGTGCATACACTTCAACATGTTCGATCCTCACTCCGTCGATGACTATCTTGGCACACATCTTTATGTGAATGTAGGGCAAACCAACACATGAAACTCTAAACGAAAACTTGTGTTCATCCATCGAGACCTTAGCACTCGTACTAGGATTGTAGAAGTGGGATGAACAAGAAATACCAATTGAACTTTAAAGTAAATACTTGCAAGAGAGAAACAATGGAATGTAGAAATATGGGAAAAAGCAGGCGGCGAGATAGGATGGCCGAGGGTGACGGAGTGGGTGGGGCTCAAGACAAACTCTCCTCAGCAATCAAATTAATATTAGCTATAGTGTGTGCCTGTTTTGAATTCTGGACACCAAAGCTAGCGAGAAAATCTATGGTGCATGGCCTTGGCATTTAGTAGAACTTGTGCATGCAAGGAAGCTACATGAAATAGATGTCAGAATAATTGAAACGAAAACTAAAGCCTCATGATCAATCGGTGATAGAACAGGTAGAGTGGCACCAAGCCTCGTGATCAATCAGTGATAGAACAGGTAGAGTGGCTTGCTGAGATCAGGCCACCTCCTCTTAGCAGAGTCGCGCCGGAGGCAGGCAGCTCCGAAGCATGTGCGCATCAGTCTCATAATGTGGGACCCACGGTTCTGTTGTTTGTCATTGCACTCTGTTCCTTGGTCAGCACTCTTCAGTCCAAGGGCTCTTTTTCTTTTGGCAAGTGCCGATCAAGGCCTGAGTTCTAGACACTCATGTGTCTTAACTGATTTAACACATAGATCTCCAGCAATTGTAAGCTACTGCATCATCTGGCACACGAATGATGCTCCAATCAGCAAATGCACACGGCATTGTAAGCTACTTTTAAAAGAGAGATGGAAAGAATAGATACCTATAATTAGTGCTACATGCATTGGAATAGTGAAGAATCAGGTACGTAGTTCTTTGTATACATAATGTCGCTTCATGAATTCAGGAACAGTAGGTTCAAATAATTTAATACAGTACATGCTTTTGTGCTGTACAAGAGTATATCACATAGCTCATCTCTGCATCCCAGATCAACGCCAAAGTCTGAATCATGATACCAGCAGCGCGGCTGTCGTAAACTTAAGAAATGACAATATACACTGGTTGCCATCCTCTACACTTGTATGCATCCTGGGACAGAAAAGGGGACACCCAGCTTTCATCTGGAAGCGTCAAACATGATTCAATAGGGGCTTGGCTGGTGTCAGTTCCTGTGCAACAAGTATACAGAGACCAACCAAGAGTGAGTAAAAGTAGATTTTCACTGCCTTGTTTGAAATAAATTTAGATTTTACAATAAATAAGAGGATGATGAGGACACATAGCAGAGCACGTTAGTTCATGAAATAAAATGGGAAAGCTAGTACAGGTTTCAGCTTGTATAAGCTCTGTTTTGTCAAGATGACATCTGAATTTCTAATACAAACTAACATAAATTCAGTGAGCAAGCCCTGAGATCAATTGATAATCAGCGTATTAGCCTAACAACTACAGTAGCAACAGCAACATTCATTCTTTTTTTTTTGAAAAGGAGGATATACCTCCGGCCTCTGCACATCGATGCATGTAGACATTTATTAATCATTCACAAAGACCATACAAAGTAATAAAAAGTTTTTGCTTATAGTTTGGTGTACCGTTTTGTCCTAGAGTCACATAAAGATGTATGTCAATATGGTCATGGACGGAGTGAGGATGGAAGATGTTGGAGTATATGCACAATTGTAGAATAACTGAATGGAGAAGTACATCTATTATCAGTATTTTAAAATTTCATGTTATCTTAACTCTTCCCGCGAAGACAGAGCCACACCACATCATTTTATCTGCCACACGACTACAATGAAATTGAAGCTAAGCGACTCTCAAGAACCATGACCACGAAAATGCAAAACATCCATGCATACTCACACTCATCGTTGCACTTACACTCATGTTCCCAGTGCCTCTCATTTGTACTTCAACATTAGTGCCATTAACTCACCCCCCCCCCCTACACATAGCTAAGATAAAACATGGATTGTTCATCGAACCCAATCACTAGGTGAGATTTGAGATAGGCGAGCTTTCTTTTTGTAGATGTAAGTTCCACCGTTGGACTTGCATGGAGGATCTTAGGGTTTTAATTATGTAAGTGCAAAGATTGATTCTAGACAAGTGTATGCGCAATGATGGCTCAGACTAGAGTTCTGGCTGTCAACCAGATGTTGTCACAACATTCCTATTTATCATATGAATACTCTAATGTGATGAGATGACTTGCCATGAATGTTAAGTTACTTATTCCTAAAGTTAAAATAGCAATAGGACACTCATTGAATAGAAAAAAGGTATTCATTTTCTCCATAGAAGATAGAACTTATAGCATTTTTATGAAGCAACATTCACACCGCACATGGTAGGATGTAGGGATGAAAACGGAGCGAAAACGGACGGAACTGGGTGCTACCATATTTGCTTTCATATTTTTTTGTAGAGGTGGAAACGAATACAGAAACCCCGGAAACAAACACTGAACGAATACAAAGCAATCACAGAAATAGAAGTTGACATTTTAACCTGAACTTAAAAGCGCCTTGAGTCATAGAAAAATAAACACAAAAATAAACATATTTATTGAAATGCTACCATGGCTACAAAGTAATACGATTATGTTAGCAACTTAGCGTACTATTGTAGTAGTAGTAGTAGTAGTAGTAGTAGTATTACTGGACAATTGCGTATAGGATCTGGTTGAGTATGTATATGGTAGTAGAAGTTCGAGTAATGATCAATTCTGCTCATCGTGTCAATGTGTGTTATTTGATGATTGAGCTACAGAACAGCCATAAGACTATAGTAAAAATGGGAATTTCATATTCACGGAAACGGAATGTTCCGTTTCCACGTCTGTTCCACTAGAAAACACCCTTCCGTATTTGTTTCCGTTTCCGCATAAAAAATTCCATTTCCATTTTTGTTTTGTAAATTTTCGTTTCATATTTTCTCTCCGTTTTCCATTTTCCTCCGGAAAAGCAGAAAGTTTCCTATCTATTTTCATCCCAAGTAGGAAGCAGAAAGAACATAAAAACAAAAACAAACAGAGCACAAAGGTAAGAACACATGCTCATAGTTTTTGAAGACATTTATTCACAAGAGATAAGTCGGGACTCACAACAATACATAATTTTGCAACCGAAGATTTGTTCTTGCAGGACGATCTCCTCAGTATGTTATTCTATTTTAATGGTATAAATAACTTATTTATTTAATCAATAGGAGTACAATGTTTTCAACTGTGGAGACACCTGCCAAAAAGTCACAATCTAGAATCCCAAGAAAAGGAAATATACAACTAGGCCCTAAAGGGCATTGATTCCAAAGCACTAGCCTTCTCAGGTTGGATCTTCTCCATGGTAGCTAATCTAGGAAGACGTAGATGACAAATTTTAGTGAGATTGCCAGTCACAAACTTGCAAGAAGAAACTAATAGACTTAGTTTATGGATGTCTCTTGAGTCACATCTTACAGTTGCATGAACTACAAACTAAGGAACGTCATCTAGAAGTGGTAACACCCATCGTTCAGTACCCCACGTATTACTACTCCGGTGCCGAAGAAGCAAGGAATAAACAGAATCCAAACCCACATAACGGACGAGCAAAGTACGAATTAAGCCAAGTCTCCATATCCAACCTGCATATGCAAAGGAAACCTCGTAAGGGCTTATTCGCTTAATACCCCCCCCCCCCCAAAAAAAAGAGGATTCGGTTCGGTTTGAGAGGATCCAGTGGGATTGACTTTCAAGGGATTCTATACACCTTGGTTCCCTTCAATCCTTCTCAGTACCTACTATAATGAGCAAGTCTGAAATTGATGGTTAAATCTCACATTGCACAACATCACCAGCCCGGTAACAGTAGCCAGGCGATCAACAATAGTGTTGGGAGTGGGTGAGGGATTTTATTTCATTACAAGCCGACAGTGCCCTCTTTCTACCGTTAGGAAACTCTATCATAGCTAATCTACAGATCTTGATCATGTCGACGATTCCCGACCCATCTCCTAATAACCAATGGATCGCTAGATGAGAGAGGAACCGATGGTATCGCCTGCCAATAAGGTAGGCGATGCGGGTCCTGCCATTTCTGCCACTTCCGCTGAGATGAGATCATTCTAGACAAGGATATAATCATTCACGCTACGAACTCAACACGTAGATGCTTTTAAGAAGTTCACTTTTCTACCCCTGTGATCCTGACACCAGTGGCAGGAGTCACTCATCACATATCAATGTTTAGCATGTGCTACTTTGGTACGTAGTGAAATTATGTTCCCAATGTTTCCCATTTCTGTTACAACATCACTGCCATCAACATTCTCCTCTACGCATAGCTAGCTAAGACCTTGTGTTTTACATCCCTCCACACTCAAACAACTAGACATTAGATGGCTTTTCCAATCAAAACTAGTAAGCGATGATCTCCTATGTGTGGACTGTTGGGTTGGGAGTAGTTGCAATGTGTGACTTGTACTTTAGATATGCCATCAGGCACCTATTGCTGGATTATTTATCAGGCAACTACAATATTGTAAAGTTTGACCAACTTTGTTGAAAAAAATATCAACACCTACAATACTATAGCATTTGGTATGAAAATTAATTTCATGATGCATCTACAATATTATGATTTCATATTGTGAATCTTGATATTTTTTTGTACAAACATAGT